>NW_027506493.1:0-91401 GCF_021521415.1 Bidens hawaiensis
AACCCGTAACCTATATGCCAAAATCGCACCCTTTAAACATCGATGTTAGGTCGATTTGATGGTTGGGGTTTGTAGGCGCTGGTCAGACGATTCCGTGGATACCTAAATCGAGTTATTTGGTTAAGAAACGAAGGATTTAAGAACGAACAGTAGCTGCAGCCGACAACTTCGCCTGCAAGCTAAGTTCGCCTGATGAACTTCGCCTGCAAAGCTAAGTTCGCCTGATGACAACTTCGCCTAAAGCTAAGTTCGCCTGATGACAACTTCGCCTAAAGCTAAGTTCGCCTGATGACAACTTCGCCTAAAGCTAAGTTCGCCTGATGACAACTTCGCCTAAAGCTAAGTTCGCCTAAGGTTAACTTCGCCTAAAGCTAAGTTCGCCTGAGGACAACTTCGCCTAAAGCTAAGTTCGCCTGACGACAACTTCGCCTAAAGCTAAGTTCGCCTAAGGTTTAACTTCGCCTAAAGTCAAGTTCGATTAGAAAATAAATTAAAAACCTGGCAGCTCGACCCCAGCCAGGGGCTCTGCCCCTTGGACCCTGCTAGGGGCTGCCGCCCCTAGACCCCGCTGCCAGGGGCGCTGCCCCCGGACCCCCGTTCGTTGTGGGTAGTAATTAAGACTAGAAAGATGATATGAGTAGTGATAGTTAATTGATATGTATACTTGTTATACAGTCAGCCGTGCACAACTGAAGAAAGGGATTACGATTAACGGTGAACGTAACCGTGTTCAGGTGAGTTTCTAGCCCCAGTTATGTGTTATGTTTTCGGGGCTGTGTGCATACTCGATATGTTTGTTAATACGCTTATCCTAAGAGATAAGTGTATGCCTTATGTGAATGATGTGATATGTATGAATGATGGCTTGACGGTACGTGAACGATCTTCGGATATTGCACGTACTGTCAGGTTGTAACACTAAGTATAAGGTAAGTATGATATGTATGCTTATGTGTATGAATGTGATAAAGTTAACAAAAGAAGGAAAGGGTGGTTGTATGGTAACGAAGAGGGAATCGAACCCTACTAATATTCGAGAACTAGGGAACCGAACCCTACTAATATTCGAGGAAAGAGGGTATCGAGCCCTAATAATACACGAGGAAGGAAGGTACCGAGCCCTAATAATACTCGAGGAAGGAGGGTACCGAGCCCTAATAATACTCGAGGAAGAGGGTACCGAGCCCTAATAATACTCGAGGAAGGTAGGGCGTAATGCTCTTTATAACGTAAGATATGAAAGTAAGTTAATACAAAAGAAAGTATGAAAGTATGAATGAAAGAATATAAGTTTATGTGTATTGTATAGTGTATGATTAACTAGAAACTCACTCAGCGTAGCTGACTTTTAGTATGCACGCAGGTGAGTAGGATGAGGCAGCTCGCTTGAGGAGACACGTGGCACTGAATAAGAGGCTGGCATCGGAAGACCCAAGACGTTTAAGTTTAATGTTTCGTTTATTTTGAAAGACAAAATGATGTTTTAAGACAAGACGTGTTTTGTTATGAAATGTTTTATGAAAGCTTTTATATTCCGCGAATGTTTTAAATAACTCTGATATTTAGAACTGCGTTTATGAGTAAATCCAACACGAAGGTAGGGCTACCGGCAACGGGGCCTTACAATATTCTTTCTACTGATTTTATTGAAATATTTATAAAGCATTTTATTTTACAAACCGCGTAAAAAGTGGGATGAGTCAACAATTGGTTAAATAAATGTTAACCGAATTAATAAGGACACATAAATATTGGTAGATCTATTGGGGTGACGCACCCCACTTCCAATCGCGTTGGGTTAAAAGTGAGAATATTTTGAGTATGGTATGTTTCGAGTTATCAATTTTGATAGTCAAACACTTGTTGTATTCTTTGCTAGTCTATAACAATACGATTTGTTTAAAAGATAAAATGCTATGTTTTTATGAAAAAGTCGATTATTATGAATTTTAAAGATATAATTACCATGTTAAAATAACTGTAAGTAAAGATTTCTACCGTTGCTTATGGTAATAGATTATGAGAAAAATGGTCATTGAACCATTGTATGGTGAGAGTTTATATGTGCTCGTTTACTATATTTCCCGACAAATTGATATAGTATTGTTTACTATATATGATTTTTTGACGACTTGCATTGAAGTTTCGTTTGCCATACCTTCATTATAATAAATATGTTTATATATATATATCAATCAATCACATATATACCCAGTAAAAATCTCATTAATAGCATAGCCATTAGTAGGGTCTGGGGAGAGTGGGACGTAGGCAAACCGTATATCTATCCCAAATAATAGAGAGGTGCTTCCAGAGAGACCCCCAACATATATATATATATATATATATATATATATATATTGAAAAGATCCAATACACTAATTCTTAACGTACATTAACATAGGCGAATCCCGTTTTTAACGAATCAATGCATGAAATCACATTCTAGCATCTTGGAACCATCAGTACATATCCAATTAATCATTGGTTAACCGAAAAAAAAACAGTTTTGGATCGTTAATCAATCGATTTTTTACTTTTTTCACGAAGGCCATTTTTTGAATGTTTTCTAAGCGTTTAAGTTTTTGTGAGTGTTTTTTGAGCGTTTTAGGTTTTTGCCTTTGTTTTTTGCCTTTGAGCGTCTCGTGTACCTCTCGTACGTTAAGGCATTAGTGTACAGTATCTCTACCCTATATATATATATATATATATATATATATATATATATATATATATATATATATATTATTTTCAATAAAGAGAACTCACTAACATTCGTGTTGACGTTTATTTTAATATGTTTTTCAGGTAAGTGATGGCTTCGAGGAGATATGGAAAAGAGAGAGTTGGAAGTGTGTTTGAATAACGAGGAAACTGGGATTGTAATAAACCGTACAATAGCACGTGTAAGGCTCTGATCATGTAGGAAAATACTTTTTATTAAATAAAAATTAAACTTTTATTATTAATTATTATAATTTATTATGTTTGGCTATGGGCATCTGTCACGACCCGAATGACTTAGTTAAAGTCTTCTGCTGTCTTGATTAAGGTTTTCGAGGTGTGACACTTTTCCTCTGAGGTTTTACTTTAGACCTATAAAATGGTCAGGCGACCATTTTGAAATACAGCCATGAGTCCTGGCGTGATGACAACTGCATGTAGACCTCATGTAAGTTCAACTCAACTTACACATAGTAAAACACACCATCACAAGCAGATACATAAATGTATTTATAGCTCCAAACCCCCCTCTCCCTCTCCCAACAAATCTCTTCCATTTGCAACAAAAACCCTAAGAAGACAGAGCCCTGAGAAATAGAAACAACTCCTTTCCTTATCTTTCACTCAATTCTAATGTATCTGTCATAAAATCTTCTGACTTGAAGGGGCCAGAACTCAGAAAACCAAGTTCTCTGATTCATCACATTTGTGAACTCCAAGTGTTACATCTAGGGGTGTACATTTATTAACACATGACACATGCAGCCCTATTTAAACAAAGAATATTCATTAGCTAGCTAGTATCTTGCACAAAGAATCTTCCTTTCATCATCTCAAGAATCTTGATGGGTTCAACTGGAGAAGATGAAACTTTTACTAAAGTTGTAGGACCAATCATTGTTGGAGGTGGACCATCTGGTCTAGCAGTGGCTGCATGCCTCAAACAAAATGGCATCCCATCTCTTGTTCTTGAGAGAAATGATTGCATTGCATCTTTATGGCAACACAAAACCTATGACTGTGTTAAACTCCATATCCCTAAGCAATTATGTGAGCTTCCAATGTTAGGATACCCTAAGTGTTACCCTAAATACCCTACAAGAAACCAGTTTATTTCATATGTAATATCTTATGCTGAACACTTTAATATCAAGCCAGTTTTTAACCAGACCGTGGAGAGCGGTGAGTTTGAGTTTGAGCGCGGGGTTTGGAGGGTGAAAACGCAAGACGGTCGCTATGAATCGAGGTGGTTGGTGGTGGCTACCGGGAGAATGCAGAAGCAGTGGTGCCCAAGATTCCAGGGATTGAAATGTTTGAGGGGCGGCTTGTGCATGCAAGTAAGTATAAGAATGGAGATGAGTTTAGAAATAAGAGGGTTGTGGTTATTGGGTGTGGGAATTCTGGTATGGAGATTTGCTTTGATCTTTGCAATCATGATTCAATTCCTTTTATGGTGGTTCGAAATTCTGTAAGTTGTTATTTATTATTATGTGTTTGGTTATGATTATTGTTTTAAGGGTGGTGACTAGTATAAAGAACAAGTTTGGGTATTTGATATTTACACTCTTATACAGTCCGCAATGCTACAACACATTCTACTAATATGCAGGTCTAGTCAGCACGTGTCAAAGTATATTTTGACTCAAACATGCTTTTAGTTTTTTACCCTCAACACTACGACATCCAACTTTTTCGTATACAATCTAAATATATATCTATTAAATATTAATTACGAGAGAGGGAAAAAAAATAATTCAGGGCATAAAAGAGCTTAAATACTGCACGCCTCACATACGCATGCCACCTTACCACGAATGGTATAAGGATGGCTGCGATGCGAATAATCTCATAAACCTGTCAGCTATTTTCTCATCCATCTATGCATTTAACGGTATAAACGTCTAAATAGTTTGTTTTATATATAACCAATATATATGTTATGTATATATTATTAATATTTATTTTATTATTGTTGGCATTAGTATTTAGTAATTTGCAGTTTCCTTACACCACTTTCAGGTTCATGTTCTGCCTAGAGATATGTTTGGATTCTCAACATTTGCACTAGCCATGACACTCCTCAAGTGGCTACCTATTAAGTTGGTGGACAAGGTGATTTTGTCTATAACCAACTACATTGTTGGAGACACCGAAAAGATTGGTCTTCGACGACCAAAAACTGGCCCCGTTGAGTTGAAACTGACCACCGGAAAAGCCCCGGTTCTTGACGTTGGAACGTTATCTAAAGTCAAAACCGGTAACATCAAGGTAACTATTCACTGTATATATTCTATCAAATTGTGTATTAAAAAGATTGTATATTATCTGCATCTTATTTAATCAATTATATATGTTTGTAGGTAATTGAACAGGGAGTGAGGGAAATAACAAAAATGGAGTCATGTTCATGGATGGTCAAGAGCTTGAGTGTGATTGTATAGTGTTAGCAACCGGTTACAAGAGTAACGTGACTTCTTGGCTCAAGGTAAAATGCATGGACTGATATGAAATCTTACTTAGCTTGACTTCTATTTATTAGCACACTTAAAAGAATATACAAAAAAAATATTTGAATTTTTAAGTAAATATAGTTGTTTTTTTTAAGAAACAAATATCCTTGTCAAAATTTTCAAATACTATATTTTATATTAATATATTATAATTAAGGTACTTGTATTACCAAACTATCAATTATTCAATATATTATAAACATTTATATAAATTTGTTAGATAGTTATAAAAATTAATAATTTAATGCAAATATTATTAAATGTTATATAATTAATCAATTACAAAACATAACTAAACATTATATAACCTTTGATTATAGTATAAAAATAATGAATGTTAGATCACAGTACACTTGTCATAAATACGTGCATATGAATATAAATTGTTTTAAAAAAAATCTACTAAGGTTTATATTTAGAAAAAAAAGAAGAGGGGGGGGGGGGGATTCTTTTATATAGATGTTTATGTTATGTATATAAAAGACCGTGGGGCATATAGAATGACATAAAAAAAATTGACGTTTAAGATGGCGAATGATGTCAAAGTTGAGAAGTGTTCATTGGCATAGAGTAGTGTCGATTGATACCTGAAAACCTAAGAATATTGTAATGACAAGACTGCTAATTCGGCCAAGCATTAAGTTTAATAAATTAAGGTTTAGAAGTATTATAGGTTTTTAATGTACGTTGCATTATGTTTTTAACATCAGTTGTTAAATTAATAACACAAAAAACAAAATCTAGATGATAACATTATAACAACCTAGTAAAACATAGAGCATGCATATAAACAGCACCAACATGATCAACTTAAATTGATTAACACAATTTCTATATAATTAACAAATTGGGCAGGTAACCTATCATTGTATGTTGTTGTCATCAACACATGCAGCTATAAAATAGCAACTATTATGCTACCTGTTGATTAGCTGATAATGTTATACAAAACCACTTGCATGACTTATCTTACTAACTACCCAAAAATAAGATTTATCTTATATAATTATAAAGACCTCTAATGTACTTACATTACATTCATCGACAGGTTATCACATACCCAATGTCTTTGTGTATATATGTATAGATGAGTTATGAGTTAGTATTTAGAAGCTTCTAAAACTCATCATCAAATATAAATACTAATAGCCAAATACACAAATATATTTAGCACTAGATAATTTTCGTTCAATGTGCACTCAATTTCATCTGCTAAAATGGTACATGATAGAAGCCGATTTGAGATGGCTAATCTCTAAGATAGTGACCCTTTGAGCGAGTTAGACTCCAAAAAAATAGAGAGAACAAGACATAATTTACTTCAATTTTCTTCCCCTATAATAACATAATTTAAATACCTTTTATAGGCAACAAACTAAAACAAAATAAACTACCCACTATCCTACTAAGTTGAACCTTTACCTATAAACTGAATTATAACTTAAATACATAATGCAAACTAAATAAACAAAACACCAGATAATATGTAACATGGGTTGAGAACATGCATGAATTGGGAACATGGCAAGGACTACGTGGGTGACTGGGTGAGGTAGCAGCACTCGGATCGTATCAATCTCCCACCCTAAAAAATGTCCTTGTACTTAAGAACGGAATCGTTTTCCATGGTGGTCGCCATTCGACTCTTCCAATAGCGTTCGGTGCGGTTTAAACGACGCGCCATGGTGGTCGCCATTCACGTTGTTCGTTGGAAATAGGTTCTTCATCATTGTTCAAGGGTTGGTGGACGGTCTCAAAAGGCCGCCATGATGGTCGCCACTCACGTCTTCTGCTTGCTTTAATATTCATAATTTGTTCATGTTGCATGGTTTTACTTGTTGTTGAGGCAGCCGACCATCTTCTTGCCAAGGGTTTGAGTGGTGTTGCTTGTTTGTGGTGCTTGTTTGGGGTGGTTTGTAGTTCAGGCGTTGAGGGCGACAATGTTCGTTGTGGTGGTGTATACGGTTCAAGTGTGTGTTTTGATTTAGCAAGGGTAGCGAGGAGTGATTTGTCGAACGAAAAAAAAGGCTGGTTTGCTTAAACTGAGCGGCTTGGGCATCGGCAAGGGCGGTGACAAAGGCGTCCAATGTGGAGGAAAACTCGTTCATAGCAGCTGATTTTTCGGATACGACATCGACAAAGGAAGACGGGGTTTGTTTAAGAGGTTGTGTTTCATGGTAGGAAGGCATGTGGTCTGAGAATGAAAGCACCATTGATAGAAGCCCATTTGAGATGACTAATCTCCTAAGATAGTGACCCTTTGAGTGGGTTAGACTCTAAAGAAATAGAGAGAACAAGACATAATTTACTTCAGTTTTCTTCTCCTTTAATAACATAATTCCATGCCTTTTAGGCAACAAACCAAAACAAAAGAAACTACCCACTATCCTATTAAGTCGAACCATTACCTATAAACTACTTAAATACATAATGCAAACTAAATAAACAAAACACTGGATAATATGCTGCATGAGAACATGATTTGAGAACATGCATTAATTGGGAACATGGCATGGGCTACGTGGGTGACTGGGTGAGGTGGCAGCACTCGGATCGTATCAGTACACAGTGGCGAAGCTTGGACTGAGGCACCTTGGGGGCCGAACTCAAAATGTATACAAACTTTCACAAACGAGGGGGGCGGGCTCAAATTTCAGGCCGAAAAAGGCTAAACTTACACTAAATATAAAAATTTCAACCGAAAACGGGTAAATTTACACTGGTGCGCAAAAAAATAGGGGGAGGCGGGGCCATCCGGGCCTCAATGAAGCTTCGCCCTTGTCAGTACATCAACAAGATGTGATAGACACAAGTGGTTATTCGTGTGCAACGTGATTATCAGTCGGATTGATGGATTAAAGTGGGATATACAGGTCAAAGTGCATACACGATCGTAGGTTCACGCAAGTTTCGAGTATAAGCATAATTCAATTACTAATATTACTATAGAGGTACTTCAAATCCGAATATATAAATACTTTTACGACTTTAATTTGTATGCACAAAAGAAAGACTTTACCTATCTCTAGTCAAGAGAATCCTGATGACCAGGTCATGCACCTAATGTATATTCCAAATAATATACTAGTAGCATATGTCATGTGTACGACCAGGCCATCATTTTCTCAAGAGGTCAAGAAATGATTTAACTATACATAAAATGGTTTATTGAATTCCTTTTAATTAAGAAAATTACATAAACTCTAAGACCACTATTTGTTTTTTAACGACCAACGAATTCTTTAAATGAGTAGCATCACATCGAGATATACCAATCTTTCAATCTAGGGAAACTCTCCGCTAAGAGTAAGAATCCCGACAATGATCCTTCTATGAATGGGCTAACGTACGCGAACACTCGCTCGAAGACATGCTAGAAAAACTCGTTCAGTTCAAGGATCCAACTAGTGAACTTCATCACTCACCTAGTCTCTTTTCATCACCTTGATACTGGCGTGCCACTAAAACTAATTAAATGTTGGGGACAAGAATTGAACTTCGATCACATAAAACACCAAATATCTTTCTTATCACTCCACTACCGGCTCAGTAGCCTAATACCACTATCTGATTGCAAAAAAAAGTAAAATAAAATAAAATAAAAAATAAACGTGCTCTCATAATAATAAACTTACATAGCTTGTCAACTAATTATTTAAAAGCAAGTCATATCATCATCACTTGGTTAATTATATATCTTTATAGTTTATCCAAGTCCAATGTACCGAGCTACAGAGATTATGATTATCATCCCTCGGGTGTAGAAAGTAACATACTTTTCGTAGTATTGAAGTTATTAAGTTTTTCCTCGAAGCATATACATATAAGTGGATGCTTTTAATTATTAATCAGTTTTAAATAGAAAAACATGATAATTAAACATATACGTTTAGATGGTGGGAGTGTTCATCCAACCCTAATAATTTTTCACGACCTCTATCTTTTTGATATCAATGTCACATCATCCAATCCTTGACCATCTTTTAACTATGGAAATGCCCATCTTTCAACTCAATCAATCCATCTTTACCACTAATCTAGAGAGAGAGAGAGAGGAGTCAAGAAGGTGTCCCTGTTGGTGTGAAGGCGACACTGTCTCCCTCCCATAAGCGCTCTGTCCACCCCTATATATGTTTTGCCTATATTATTTTGTAAAAGAAATTAAGAACCACGTATATATTTTAATGATTTTGAAATATATAATTATTTCTATTATTCTACGTACTATACGAGTGTATATATATATGTGTAGAGGTAAAATTACAAACCAACAAAAGTTTAAAGAAATTAATTTTAATCTTTAGATATAGAAATTAAACAATAAGTAAATATTTAAGTAATCACATGTGAAACGTTAATCACATTCACATGTGAATAATCTCGTGCGAATTTACTATGTGTATGTTCGTATGTGAACTAGATGTCCATGATTGTATTTATTCACATATAATAATTATCTTTTTCAAATTAAAATCTAAACTAATCAATACTTATTTCTTAATTATCATCATATATAAAAACTATTATATTCATTTTATTCACGTATTTCAAATAATGTTATATGTTTCATTTGGCGTTTTAAATGTGGATATATTTTTATGCAGGGAACTGACTTCTTCACCGTTGATGGAATGCCAAAAACCTCGTTTCCTAATAACTGGAAATGTGAAAATGGATTATACACAGCAGGGTTTACCCAACAAGGAATCTTCGGGGCTGCTTGCGATGCTGCTAAAGTTGCGAAAGATATCACTAATCAGTGGTGGGGAACAAGCTGAGTTCTACCATAAGTTTATTCCGTACGTACTAGCTAGTTGTCCAAGGTAATGTTAGTAGAAGTAATTAATCAGTATGTTGTGTTAAATAACTTGTGTAAACGCTCATCGGTGAAACCGTACTTTATTTAGAGTGCTTTGTTCTATGTATTCGAACTTAATTCGTATTGTAATGGTAGGTTTATGGTCGTCGTACACATTAATCTTATTATTGATAATTTGTCTTATGGTCACAATGTATATCTTTTTGCATGGTTATATGTGGTTTTGTTAATCTGTTGTAGAAACAGACAAGTCTTTAATACAAAAGATAAAGTCACCTAAAATGTACGGACTCTATAGCAAAATAACGATATTTTGAATAACAGTACGTGTGCACTTTCAATCTTATTACATCTTACAAATATATACTACTATCTTCTTACATGTATGAACTTTAATTGTCATTATTAATTCATTAGATGGCACAACTTCATGGTTTTTGTTTAGGTCTTCTTACCTATAATTATACAAATACACAATTTAAGGTTTCTTGACATCATCTTGTCGGAATTTTGCATTATATATACTTGATGAGAAGCATGTTCTGTTTTTGTTTTTGTTATTTATTTATTTATTTATTTATTTATTTATTTATGCTTTTTTCTATTGTTTTTTTCCATTTTGATTTTATATATTTGATTCTACGGTTTATACAAGATTCTTCATTTTGGATGGAGCTTCATACGCTTATTCATAATTGAAAATCATCTAAGTGGTAGGTACCCTGCACATGCTTTCTTTCTATGTTTATGAAATTATTGCTGATATGGTTTGTTTTCAATGCTTGTGATTATTTATTTGTTGTTTCGTTAAGGATTGCGATTTTATAGGTGTATTTTCTTGCAATTACGATAAAATCTCTATCTCTATCTCTAATAAACAAAATAATATGAGACACTTGCTATCATTTTCTATTATTCTTGAGCCTCGATGACTTTGTTTTCCTGCCTAAACTTTTGACTCACATTTTCAAACATGAGGATCCTGAGATCCACTTGTCTTACCTCTTAACCCGTTTTTTTTTTCTTTTTTTGCTTGCAACTCTATTTCCCTTTTCAAAGGTCTACAAACCCTAATCTTCATAATCGTCGCACCCCAAAATTTGTTTGTATCCATTTATCGTCACCACCTCTACTTGCATTTGGGTATGTTTCTTTAGCCCTAACAAGTTCGTTTTTAGAATTTCTATGATGATAGCTCCAAACTATTATTTCCGTTCATCAGATGGTTCCATGTGAATTATCCATTTTAGGGTTCTGTTAGCTCTCACGTGATTCGTCACCAGAGTTTTGATATTCTGGTTTGTGAAATTTTAATTCACTATCACCCTATGCGTACACATTTAATTTGTTTCTCATGTTCTAATTCGCTAATCACCATTCAATCAAGGTGCATTTATGTTCTCCTCAGAAAATCATATCATACAGTGTGGGCTTCGATATTTGTTCGCATCTTCAATTTGCATGGTAAGAGTTTGTTTCAAAGTCTTTCTCACCGGTGATCCTATAATTTAGCATAATATTTTATTGTTTTATAATTTAACTAAACACATAAATTACTATTTTGAATCTAATTGATGTGTTTGTTTAGGAGTATATTTGGCAAAACTAGCTGGTAGCTGGAAGCTGTAAGCTGGAAGCTGAAAGCTGGAAGCTGAAAGCTAGAAGCTGTTAGTTGTTAGCTGTAGCTTTTAAATATTTAAGTGTTTTGCAGAGTAGCAAAAGCTTTTAATAAAACTAGTTGGGTGCCCGCGTGGTGCGGCGGAATGGGCGCACAACCTAACATCAACCGCATAATCAGTGTTGGTACATGATTCACCTGATGACAGTGCATACATAACATAAATGTAGACGTGTAATTCATGGAAAAGCAGTAAGCTTGTAAATGATGTCGAAAATCAAGAAACAAAGCTGAAATATACAGTAATTTTCAAATAAATAATTTTTTAAACCAACATATTTTGATATGAATCCATTTCTGAACATGCACTGTTTTAATCTGAAATATGTTCTGACCTGACCCCCTTCGACTCAAAAGCGTACCGACACGAATCAAACTAATTTAACCATTTTTGTATCGACTCATTCTGACCATAATTTGGTTTTACACATGACTTAAGTTCATCTGACTCGACTCCTAATTTGGTCTTACACATGACTCGAGCTCATCTTACTCGACTTTTTACCGATCCTAACCGATAATCACGTAGTATGTTAATTTTTTAAGGTTAAAGAAGTATAGCAATATCATACTCAAATTAAAGAGAATAAAATGCTTGTTTTTATGATGTAATTTGTTTAAAAAATTATTAATGTGTGAAAAAGTTATGGCTCCTAAAAAAGTCATGGTGTAGTTAGTTTTGAATAAGGTTTAAATGTGTAACTATTATATAAATTAACAAAAATTGATATAAGTTCAAGTACCAAACTTGTAAATTCAAATGTAAAAGCTTGTAGCTAGCTTTTTCTCAAACGCTACCTATAGTAGCGTTTCAATTTAGAGCTTTTTCTCATCCTCTAAAAGCTTTAAGCTCCCTTTACCAAACAATACTTTTTATTAGATATGAGCTTTTTCTAAAAGCTTGTAGCTTAAAGCCCCTAAAAAGCTCCTAAAAGCCCTTTGCCAAACACACCCTAGGTGTGTTAGGGACGACTCACATGTTTTAGGGGGGCTAAAGCGGATTTAAAACTGGAGGCTCTTTTCAAAATGTTTTTTCTTACGATCCTAAATTGTTGATAAATTATCAATTTAATCAAATACCAATATCTTCATTCATATTTCTTTAAATGCATGAAATACAAGTTTCATGTATTGCTTACACATATTCATATATTATCTAGGTTATTATCATGATTTGTCGTGTGTTATATGTAGTTTAATGTGGAAATAAAAATATTTTATTTTGCTCTATGTATGTTCATACATGTACTGTGTATGTGGTACTAGGCCTGTTCACGAGCCGAGCCGAGCCCGAGCCAAGGCAAGCTCAAGCTCGGCTCGAGCTCGAGCTCTTAATCAAGCTAAAAATATGAGCTCAAGCTAGGCTCGGTTTTAAATCGAGCCGTCTCGACTCGGCTCGATTTGGCTCGAGTTTACCTGTAATAATAACAATTATATGCAACCATCAAGTTAAACTAAATAAATATAACGTTGAGATCAACACCAACCAAATACAAACTAAATAAATACGTCTAATACAAAATTAAGCAGAGAATCGGTAGCCGATGGAGGAGGATGAGCGGCGGACGATGGCGGAGGTGAATATGAGCGTCTAGGGTTAGGGTGGAAAATGGAACATATACTAATTATTGAGTGTGTGAACTATGAAGTTCATCTCTCAGTTACTCAGTATATGGAATTATGAATATGGACTATGGAGTATAAGAAAGGAAATTGGACTGGATTAAAGGAAAACCCATGTGTTAAAATAATTGAGCTCGATAATTATATATTTATATGCATGTATGTATATATATATAATAAATTAAAATAAAATAGTTCGAGCCAATCAAGCGAGCCAATCAAGCGAGCCAATCGAGCAAGCTCGAGTCGAGCCGGGGCTAGCTCAGGCTCGGCTCGTTTAAAAATCGAGTCGAGCTAGGCTCGGCTCGTTTACAATCGAGCCGATTTCGAGCGAGTTTCTAGCCGTGAGCTTTTTGAACAGCCCTATGTGGTACTACGAATTGAGCATGTGGAAATTCTATTATGTGTAGCCTCAAATATGTACTATGTAGGTGTTATTTTGAGATTTGGTTAAATTCGTAAATGGTTTATAACAAACGAATTAATATTGGAATAAAAATTTAAAAAATAAAGAATTTTGATTTAAAAAAAATAAACAATTTTGAGACAATAATACACTGTTTTCTAACTTTATTTAATGTTAACTAGTATTAAAAACCCACGCTTCGCACCAGGAACGAAGCCGTTAAACAATAAATACAAATTTCACGCATTGAAATGCGAAAAATTTTGGTGATTCGAAAGTTTAACTAAAATAAACAAAATCTTCTGTGTTTAAAGAAAAGACACATATGTTGGGCTTTAACAAGATTAACAAAGTCATATAAACTCATTTATATGAAAAACGCAGCGGATAAATAAGTTTTAAATCTTGTTAGTTAGATGAATATAAAACCGATTTTATATGCAAAACTGATGTGCTCAAAACAGTCAATTAAATATTAACTAATTTAGACAAGTAATAAAAACTAGACCTAAGATTCCACTACACAAAACACCGGCAAGTGAACCGATCAATTGTACTAAAGCTAAGTAAGTCCGGAATATCGAACCCACAGGACTCTATGAATTACGTTAATTAACTAATCAGACTCAACTTACGACACGACTATTTAGTATTAATGTTTTAAGGGGGTTTTTTAAACAAATATTAAACTAAGAAAGTAAATAAACAAGTAAACTTGAAATAAGCAATAAAACACAAGATCGAAACCAATCAGAGAAGAAATCTACCTAGGTAAGAATCCCATGTATCAACAATCATCAACCAATGGACAAATAACATGATATGGAAACTGATTTCTAAAGGTATTCATCTAACAAACCCTAAAGGACCCTCAATCGCATCAAGTAAAATCCTAAAGAATAATTATTAGATTATTAAGCAATCAGTTATATTGATTTCCTTACAGTTATCAATTAGGGTTAATTAATAGTATCTAAAGCAAACAATCTTATGAAACACTAAGCCCTAGATAAATTGATAAGCTAAACACAACATCATGAACAAGGATCAACAGAATAAGCAAGAATATTGTCACTAATCTATCCTAGCATGCGATTGACCAAGACACATGAACAACTCCTCACCTTACAGCTATTGGAATTCAGCAGAACATTCAAAACCCTAACCAACTATCAACAAGCTTCTATGATCTAATGGGCCCATTCAATCACAATAATCAAAACACCAAGTAATGATTAAATATAAACCCTAAATCTAAAGAACACAATCAAGAGATATAAGATCTATGTGAAGCAATAGTTAATAATCAATCAAGGTACCAAATACTCATATGCATCATGAAAGCAAAATCAAGTCTTTTACTATTAATAAAACGAAACATAATCAAAACATTAGTCCAAATCAAGAATCAAGCATCAAACATGTTCATCAAACCTAGGTAGACATGAAGTCTAGCCTAGAATCATTATTAAAAACAACCCCAAACAAAGAAAACAAAAGAGATTCATGATAAATAACAAGAACGAAGAAAGTAGAGCGATAAAACCCTTAAGACTCCTTTCTTGGTCGATTGAATGAAAGCTCCTTGATCTCTAATGATTCCTAGCTTCAAAACCTTCACAAACTTGCTCTTTCTCTCTCAAAATCGGCTGCCCAAAGAGTCTCATCTCGTCTAGGTTTGCAATAGTATATATAAGCGAAAAACGGTCTTGGACTTGCAAAAAACGGCAGCCCAGAAAACCTAGGCGCCGCGCGACCAGGTCTGGGCACCCTGGCCGCGCGGCGTTGCGTGTGCCAGGGAGAAACCACCAAATTTTCTTGTTATTTGTTACTTAAACTCGCTAGATATCTTTCTTGAACTCCAAGTAACGCTTAGAACCTTCTGGACCTTCTTTTCCTTGACTTTCAAACCACCATGTACATGCAAACAAATCAAAACACCAAGTGGAATAATCATGTAATCATTAATGAGCAAAACGAACTTAAACTTCTTATGAGATGATAGAAAGAATTAGATTTAACGTTCAAGACACCAAACGATATAAAACACGATAACTATACAATACTTGACTCAAAAACCTAAATTAATAAAAGATAAACGAAACACGAACTAAACCAAACTCAAAACATTAAAGAAACACAACTTTACACGGGATTCGAGATGTATAAATAGATGTATATCAAAAACCCAAGCCCGGGATCCATATACGAATTTGCATGCTTACCAATATAAACAACCATATGCATGTCAAATCCAGAGACACAAAGTGATCATTCTCTGTTAATTTAACTTAGCAGGCCTTAGACATCTTATTCTCAACGAATAAGAGGGACAAATCCCTTTTTGACTACATACGTCTCTCACAATCACCTCATACCATACCTGATCTTAGCCTTATGTACCGTCATGTTTCAGAGCAGCGAAGAACTAAGTCAAAGCATAATATTTGGTAAATATCAAGACCCAATATGTATCTTAGGTCGGAGGATACTATGATATTCGCATTTACTCAAATTTACTTATGACCATCAATCACAAGGATTCCATGCAGTAACATTTGAGGGCGGGTCAGTCCAATATTTATATCCCATAAATATATATGAACCATGGCAGTAAACCCTTGCTCTATATTCATGCCTTATGAATATCCACCAATCCAAGTTCATAATAGTCTTACCTTCATATTTGTTCCCACAAATATGAACGACTATGGACATTTAGAATAATTAACTTATTTATAGATTTAAGCATCTTAAAATGGAACATAACTCAAAATGTCATAATCATAAACCATAATCATATGAATGAGTCAAAATAACAATTGTTTCGATATCCAAATACAAAATATATCAAATCCAATCACAAGAATATCGAAGTCCTAAGGCGCAAGTATGACCCTCATGCTTCGACCTTTCAAGGAGCTTCGTGAGTGGATCCGCATTGTTTTGATCAGTGTGAACTTTATGAATACATATATTTCCTTTTTCAACTTCATCCCATATGTAGTTGAATCTCCGCTCAATGTGCCTCATCTTTTGATGTGCACGGGGTTCCTTGATTTGAGCAATCGTACCCTCGTTGTCACAAAAGATCTCTAGAGGGTCCTGATTGGTACGTACTATCCCTAAATCGGCAATGAACTTCCTTATCCACACATCTTCTTGAGCTGCCAATGAGGCGGCGTTGTATTCCGATTTAGTGGTGGACAATGCTACCACATATTGTTTTACACTCTTCCAAGAGACTGCCCCACCATTCATAACGAAAACATATCCCGATTGTGATCGAGAATCATTTCGATCGGTTTGGAAACTCGCATCCGTGTAACCCTTTACAACGAGTTCCTCCTCACCAGAGTCATATATTAGAAACATATCCTTAGTCCTTCTAAGGTATTTCATTATGTTCTTAATAGCCTCCATTGGCTACTTCCTGGATTTTGTTGGAATATACTTGTCATGCTCAAAGCACATGAGACATCTGGTCTAGTGCATATCATTGCATACATGATAGATCCTATTGCAGATGCATATGGGATTCCTTTCATTTTGTCTTGCTCATCCCTTGAGCTTGGACATTGAGACCTACTCAATATTGTTCATCTTTGAATAGGTACTAAACCTTTCTTAGCGTTCTCCATCTTGAGCATTTTCAAGATTTTATCTATGTATGCACTTTGGTTTAAACCTATTAACCGTCTTAATCTATCCCTATAGATCTTTATTCCTAAAATATAGGCGGCTTCACCAAGATCCTTGATGGAAAAACAACTCCCAGTCCAGGCTTTTACACATTCCATGGTTGGAATGTCATTTCCAAATAGTAGTATGGCATCAACATACAATACTAAGAAAGTAATGATGCTCCCACTAGCTTTCTTATACACACGAGCCTCATCAGCGTTCTTAATGAATCCAAATTTCTTAACCTCTTCATCAAAACGGTGATTCCAACTTCTTGATGCTTGTTTCAATCTAAAGAATGATTTCTTTAACTTGCATACTTTATTAGGATGTTGTGAAACAACAAAACCTTCGGGCTGAACCATATAGACATCTTCCTCAATATGTCCATTTAGAAAAGCGGTTTTGACATCCATTTTCCAAATCACATAGTCATAATATGCGGTTATGGCAATAATATCCTAATAGACTTCAGCATTGCTACCGGCGAAATGTCTCATCATAATCAACCCCTTGAGTTTGAGTAAAACCTTTTGCTACAAGTCTTGCTTTATAAGTATCCAAGTTTCCATGCATATCGGTTTTCTTCTTGAAAACCCACTTACTTCCAACCGGCTTTGAGTTAAGAGGTGGTACAACCAAATCTCATACTTGGTTGCCATGCATGGATTGCATCTCAACGTTCATGGATTCAAGACATTTGTCACAATCGGATTGTGACATTGCATCATGGTATGTGGTGGGTTCATCCAAATCTACCACATAGCATCCATCCATGAAAAATCCATATCTTCGAGTGGATTACTAATTCTACCAGATTTGTGAACGCTTTGTGTGTTTTGATCAACCATTTGATCATTCTCAACAACCTTCTTGTTGATTGCTAGTATCAACCAAACGTGTATCGGCTTGTGGTTCTCAATCCTCCTCGAGTTCCACCGTTCTACTAGCCCCTTCCATAAGAAACTTAGTTTCCAAGAACGTGGCCTTTCGAGCAATAAACACCTTTTGCTCGGTTGGGTTGTAGAAATAATATCCCATAGAGTCTTTGGGATATCCTACAAAGATACACTTAGTGGATCGTCTCTCAAGTTTGTTTTAGGTGTTGTGCTTAACATAAGCCTCACAACCCCATACCTTTAAATATGATAATGATGGAACCCTTCCATGCCATATTTCAAAAGGTGTCTTGTCCATTTTCTTGGTTGGGGCCATATTAAGAATATGGGCCACGGAGATCAATGCGAAACCCCAAAATGATAGAGGCAATGTGCTTCTAGCCATCACAGATTGAATCATATCCAATACAGTTCGATTTCTCCTTTCGGACACACCGTTATATTGTGGTGTTCTTGGTGGAGTGAGTTGTGAGACAATCCCGCAACTCCTAAGATGATCTTGAAAAGCATCATTAAGGTATTCACCTCCTCTATTCGATCAAAGTACTTTAATGGTTTTATTGAGTTGATTTTCTACTTCATTTTGGAAGACTTTGAACATTTCAAAGGCTTCATCTTTGTGTTTTAACAAGTACACATACCCATAATGACTATAATCATCGATAAAGGTAATGGAGTATCTTTCACCATTCCTTGTCATTGCCTTAAAAGGACCACATACATCTGAATGTATGATACCTAATAAGTCTTTTGCCATTTCATTAGTTCCACTAAAGGGTTCCTTGGTCATCTTTCCTTGTAAACAAGATTCACACTTATCAAATGAATCATCATTTGATTTCAAAAGACCATTCTTTTGAAGTGTATGTATGCGATCTTTGTTTATGTGACCAAGGAGACAATGCCAAAGATAAGTTTTAATCAAATTCACTTTGAGTTTCTTGGTGCTTGATTGGTACAACTTGTTATCAAAGGATGTGTTATCATGAACTAATTCACAAATGCCATTAAACGGAATTGCTTTAAAATAAAAGACATTATTCATGAAAGCACAAATTCCATTGTCCACAAATTTGCAATCATAACCATATTGTCTCAAAAGAGAAACAGAGATAATGTTCCTAGTCGAACTAGGAGCATACAAAATGTTTTTCAAAAAAACTTCCAAACCATTTGGAAGCTTTAAAATGCAGTCTCCTTGGGCTTCGACAACAACTTTTGCTCTGTTGCCCATGAAGAGACTTGTATCTCCTTTCTTTAAATGTTTATTTCTTTTGTACTCTTGCAACAAATTGCAAATATGAGTTCCACATCTGGTGTCCAATACCTATGTGTTACAAGAAATAACATTAAGATCAATATGGATCATGAAAGTTGCACCCGAGGTTTTCCCCGCATTCCTCTTGTATTTCAACTTTTTGAGAAAGGTTGGACAATCCCTTTTCCGATGTCCTATCTCGCCACAACCAAAGCATGGGCCGTCTAAGCTAACCTTTTGCTTCTTTTCCTTTGGTTTGGGTGGTTGCGCTTTTGCCTTCCCTTTGAACTTACCCTTGACGTGTCCCTTACCTTTAGCAAACTTTGCTTTAGGTTCCGGGTGATGCCTCTTCACCGATTGGGTTTCTTCCATATGACATGCCTCGAACCGTTTCGAAGCGTTCCACCCTAGCTTGATTAAGGAACATTTCCTTTAGCTGGGTGATCATGTCATATTCCCCATGATTTTCAAAATCCTTTTGAATTTCGGGAATCATAGTTCCCAACATGATACAATAAACTTTCACCCAATCCTTAGTGTATTTTAACTAATCGTTATAGGCATCTACATCGTCAATGTTTGGTTCGTCGGAAATAGGATCGTCTAATATATAGTATTTCTTTTCTTGCTTGAGAACAATTCTCAAGTTTCGATACAAATCCATAAAATTGTTGTAATTAAGATGATCCTTATCGAGTATGGCTCTTAGTGATAGGTTATGCACGGGTGGGATAATTGCGTTAGGTGAATTGTTGATTATGGCTATCAACATTTAACAAAGCCTAATTTTAGTATTTTTGATATCATTAATCAATTTTAATCATTAATACCCTTTTACGTCTTCAAGACAATTAATGATTAAAATCTAGAACCCAAGGTTACATTCACATAGTAGTTAGGTGATCTTTATCCTACTATTGAATTAACAAGGTAGTCAACGCTTGACGATTGCAACCCTTTGCAACTTCTAGATTTATGGGATCGGTTAAACATCATATGTTTAGTTGGCATGTTTGATCCCATCAACACCTTTGTACGCCATGCTTTGGTGACCCTATTCACATGGTTTCCAAATCAAGTCGTCCTACTTACACACACATGTGAATTTGTGCATACAAGTGCAATGTTGGTAGGTGACTTTTATCCCACAAATATGGCAAACCCACCTCAAACACACAAGTTTCCTCCAATGTGGTTAGGTGACCTTTATCCCACATCGATTTCCCAAGTGATTCGAGTGTTGTAAAAAAGGATGGTGTTAAAACTTGTTCATAAAAGGGATTTATGTTTTCTAAATTCTAGATTGGAAAACAATTTGCATACCTGCATTTGCATACATTCAAATGCATGGTACTTTTTTTGAAAACCAATTTTCAAAGTTCCTTTAAAAAAATCCCATTTTATTGTGAAATCATTAACCTTTAATAAAACCAATTTAATTACCTAATGATTTCTAAGGAACTGATTTTATGCAAGTTGTTGATTTTAAGTTAACAATCCATATGCAAAACATAAAACAACCAAACATGCATAAATAAAACAACCAGAGGTTCATAACCATAGTCACCTAAACTTGGCTACACTTGTTGACCGAAAAAAGTGTGCCAAAAGGTCTCTCTAAGGGACGAGAATGACACAAGGCATGTGTCGGTGAACTCCCACTTGACCCCGCATCCAAATGCTTCAAGTGTCCACCTTGTATTGTGACTCTTCCACTTTATTTGGACTTTCTTTGGGCTCCAACTTTAGCTCCTAGCTTTCTTGGGCCTCCATGTTTGGGTTTTGGCCATTGGGCTAAAATCTCATCCTGGACTATGAGGTCCATTAAGGCCCAAAACCAAAACCGTAACTTTGTTGCATCTTCTTTTACAAAAAAAAATATATATCCTAATACATGTTTCTATATTAAAAGAAATACAACTAATCTACTTATTATTACAAACCAGTTGAAATTAATAAATAGATTACAAACCCAAATAAATGAATATTACAATCATATTGAATAATTGAAAAAATCACAACATAAACACACATCCAAACACAAGGTTATGGCTAATTTATGAACATGCAAATGCATATCCGAATATGCAAACTGTGTAAATCCAAAATGGTTCCCCCTTTAACCCTTAAAGTTTTTGGCCAACGTTAATCAAACCGAAAACTTTGGGTTTTTGTCCAAACAAAATAATCAATCATCCAAATGACTTAATTCTTCAAGATTACCACATGCATTTAAAGTATAATCTTGAAAAACCAAGGGGAAACCAAAAGCCCAAAAACTTTCGGCCATATGGTGAACCACACCATAAAATCCGAAAATTGTTAGATCTATTGAGGCATGTATCCGTATAAGCGGCTCTTGATGCTATTGTTGGGTTTTAACAAGATTAACAAAGTCATATAAACCTATTTATATGAAAAACACAGCGGATAAATAAGTTTTAAATCTTGTTAATTAGATGAATATAAAACCGATTTTATATGCAAAACCCAAGCTCTGGATCCATATACGAATTTGCATGCTTACCAATATAAACAACCATAGGGTGTTCTTAGCATACAACCTTCAAAAGTTCAAGAGAAAATGAAGAAGATGAATATATGAATGGCTAGTCTTCAAGATAGAAGAACCTCAAGCTTGTATACCCTTCAAGCTTCCAACAAACACCTTGTTATGCTAGGAATTACACTTGAAATCTCCTTCTTGTTGTTCCTATCTTAGCCGAAATTAGAGAGAGGAAGAAGAGAGTTTACTTACAACTTGTGTGTGCGTGTGTGTGTGTGTGTGTGTGTGTGTGAGAGAGAGAGAGAGTTGTGAGTAACTAATGCACCACACAAATCTACCAATTGAATCTTGTGCATGTCTTGGAAATAAATAAAAACAATTAAGTGAGTAGAGAGAGTGGGGAAAAGTGGCAGATCACATGGGTTCCCACCTAATTTTAAAACTCAAGTAATCAATTTATTTACTTATGTTATATCATAACATAACATGCAAAATCCGGTATGCATTGCATATTGTTATTTAACCAACTTAAATAACATGGTATATGCAAAATGCGGTAAGTCTTGCATATTGTTATTTAACCAACTTAAATAACATGGTATATGCAAAATGCAGTAAGTCTTGCATATCGTTATTTAACCATCTTAAATAACATCGTATGTGCAAAATACAAAATCTCTCATAACATAAATTATCCATATAATTTATCAATTACACAAGTGCAAATATTTAGAAACCCAATTTCCAAATATTCTAAGTGTTGATATTTATATGTTAGATCATATCTTAAATAAATATCGTGGTGTTTGTCTAGCTTGTTATTGGGCATGACCCGACTTGGATAATAACGTACTAGCCACATCAACTCTAACATGTGTATTGGGCAGATCGATTCCAATAACATAATATCCGAAAGCTTATAAAAAGTCAAGCACGCTGTGACGGGACTCTTAAACCGAACAAAGATCAAATATAAAAACGTTGAGTCACACATACACACACGTTACGACATGTTAACTCGCAACTCAACCAAATTTGAATTAATTTAAAACAATATATATATAATAATAATCATAATAATAATGAAGGTCAAATAAGTTTACATGTTAAAAAAACATAATAATTTATATGCAATAAATTCATATGTACAAAGCTTTTAAATTTATACACATAAGAAATAAAAACAAAAACAAAAAACAAGTGTCACATGACATACACCCATTGACGATAGAGAGTAGAATATAAGGTGTAATAAGATAATCTAATAGTATATCCCATTCACACCAAACTTTTGCCTTTTAGTATATATATATATATATATATATATATATATATATATATATTAAATTAGTAATAGTTATAAAAAAAATTAAAAATAGGATATACAACTAATACACTTTTTTACTTATTAATTCAGAAAATTACTTAGAGATCATGAATCTCATAAATGTTTGACTGACATTTTAAAACAAACAACCGTTCATCTTATAAAATAAAATTTGTTTGACTGCTTGTAAAGGTTTAACGTATTCACCTGTGATTGTCTATTATATATGATGTGGTGATCTCGTTTGTAAACATTTGTTAATGAATAATGCTTAAACTATAATAAAATATGTTTACATAAATACCCAGATTGTCTCTTGATCCAGCTACAGACCTTTAGTCTGGTTTTTGATAGTTTTAACCTTGATAAATCATTTATTTTTATAAAACATATAGACCTTTAATCTTTCTGTTTATTTACCAATTGCTTGCTGCGTTTCTTCATGCTTCACGAAGAAACGTATATTTAAGAAGAAACATCAAATTGACTATAATCATTGTATGTAAACATTATGTTATTTAGTCATGAAAAAACATTATTTTGACGATAACCTTTGTATATGTAAAACTTATGTTACACTTATATTTGATCAAGGTTTAGATTATACTCATCACTAGGGTCTAATCTAGAATAATAAAATACTTAAGCGGAACCCATACCCTACACGGGCATTTGGTGGTTGAACGCCTAAGGTTGAACGAGCAACACTTCTACTCTATGTCGATAGGAATGGCAACGGGGCGGGTTTGGAGCGGGTTTTGCTTAACCCGAACCCGAACCCGAAACCAAAAACCATCCCCGTACCCGCCCCATTACCCGTCGGGTTTAATTCGGGGATTCCCCGTTTGGTTTTTTGTACCCCCCGACCCGCCCCGTCCCCGAACCCGAAAACCCGAAACCGACCCCATATCACAAGCTTCTCACAGTAAAGATATCTTTTTTTTTACCCCATATCACAAGCTTCTACTCTTGTTGGTAATTAAAGACAAGCTAGTCCACCGTCCACGAAAGTTGTTTTTATAATAATAATAATAATAATAATAATAATAATAATAAGAGAATTAGGGATCTTACATTACAGGTGGTAGCCTGGTAGAGTGGTAGGATGAGAACGAGGAGGAGGAGGGTGGTCCGGTGGTGCAGACGGGGCGATTGAGTGGATGGTGATGGTGGTGCAGACGGCGATTGAGTGAATCGGGGGCGGAATGGCGGTGGCGCACTGGTGCTGCAGATTGATGGTGCTGCAGTGTAACCTGAGACGGTGGATTGGTGGTGGATTGGTGCTGCAGATTGCTCTCTTTTTCCTGAGACGGTGGATTGGTGGTGGATTGGTGGTGCACGGCGATTAAGCAGAGAGATAGAGATTTGAGATTGTTCACAACTTAGGTTTAGGTACTGAGACAGTGAGACGGCGATTGTTAGGTTTAGATTTGAGATTGTTAGGTTTAGGTTTTTAATATATGTATATATATATTATTTTTATTTATATTTATATATATTATATCGGGGCGGGTCGGGGCGGGGGTACCCAAACCCGAACCCGAACCCGAACCCGAAACAATCCCCGAAACAGTCTCCGAAACCCGACCCGAAACCGAAAAAACAAAACCCGACCCGACCCGAAATAAGCCGGTTTTCGGGTTTCCCCGTCGGATTCGGGGATTTTTGCCATCCCTACGCATACTAGAGCTTAAATCGTCGAAAATTCGAGGCTCGGAAATCGAGCACGCTTCCCGACGTAAGGTGTGTGTGTGTGTGTGTGTGTGTGGAGTATGTTTGGAATTTGTGGTATGTAACATGGGTTCATGTTGTGCCCCCATTTTATAGGAATATTTTGAAACCCATTGCGTTTCGCGACGACCTGTTTGAGTGGCCATTGCGTAGCGCGATGACTCGTCATCTCTGCGTGCTACCACATGGTGATACGTGACCTGCCACGTTGTGCCAAGTGTTAACACGTGTCTCCGGTTACTTAACCTAGTCATCGCGCATCACTATGACTCAATGGATAAGGCTGTCGCATAGAATGGCACCACCATTTTCTTGATTTTTGTTAGACTTCATTGTGTATCGCAGTGGACTTATTCCTGGCCGTCGCGTAAGGCGATGATTTGAAATATTAGATTTTTCATTTTTGTCATATAACTTTTTAAATTTGACAAAACTGGCCTGAAAGTTTTGGGATGTTACATTACGTAATGACGGTTGTCGGTTTGTTATTTTATCGAAACCCGAACGACTAAACCGGACACCCACCTAAACCTGTTTTAACGTTTAAGTTGGTCTTACTCACTTAAAACCCATGAACTCATTCAAGTTCTGTTTTAAACTTATTTTCCATGATAAAGGTATGTTGTAACTGAATTTGGTCTCATAACAAGTCTTGGACCAACAAAACTGAATAGTCTCTTAAGACTAACACTTGGAGTTTTATTTGATAAAAGTACCAAGTTTGTGTAGATTTTAATCCTTGAGAGTTATCACATATATTTTATCATCATAGACTTATCAGGATTGGATTTGATACAATATAAAGTTCCGGGCCGACGAAAACCTCCACTCGCTTAGACATTTACACTCAACTGTACTCGGTTAAGACATGCGTTTCATTTAGAAACTGATTTATATACGTTTTATTTATTTTTATTTTCACATGATGGATAAGTCGGAACCGAATTCGATCTAATATCAAGTGTTAGATCGATTAAACTGAAAACTCGTTTAACTATAAAGTTTAGTATTTTTACTTTCATTTATTTATTAATT
Organism: Bidens hawaiensis; assembly: GCF_021521415.1. Lineage (NCBI taxonomy): Eukaryota > Viridiplantae > Streptophyta > Magnoliopsida > Asterales > Asteraceae > Bidens > Bidens hawaiensis. The sequence goes on from NW_027506493.1 coordinate 26,201, forward strand.
ATCTTTCGAAACATCTCTAAACCCTGACTCGTTTATTTCCGGACTGGCTTGTTAAAACCGAACCTTCCAGTTTGCCCACTTAAAGACCGATTCATCTATCTCATCGCCCCTTTTCCAAGTGAATACTTACACTCCCCCTTTTTTTACATTTTATACTTTGGGGGGTAGCCTGCGTAACCGTATTCAAACCAACATTTTTTAGTACATCGAACCACATCCACAATTCCAGCATATTTATATGGTTTATTGTTTGTTTAGTGATTGCGGCTCAATGTGACAATGTGATTATTTATTGTATTGGTTTGATCTTATTCTCATCCTCACTAAGTATGATCATATGCCCCCTTACTATTGCGGCTTTGGGCCAAATATAAAAGGGTCTCATTTATTTTATCCGACTAATTTGGGTTGTTTCCAGTTAAAACAGATCCGCAAGTGTTTATTTACATATTCAATAAGTGTTGCGATAATTCTATTTATACATGTGAATTGTGACTTTGCCTCATATTATATTATATAAGTGTATTTTTCACCAACATTCGTGTTGATCAATTTATTTTTATGCATGTTACATGTTTGATTCTAGGTTGATTACGAAGATTGAAGTCTTATCACTTAGATTATTGGGTTTATATCAAACGAAACTTATTGCCTTGTTAGATGTTTTACTTTGAATTATTGTATTTTTTTTTGGACGACTTGTACTTGAGTTTGTATAAATGAAAAAGAGTTGATTAATTATTGGCACTTAATAACGTCATGTGTTCATGAGCAATCAAAGTCGTGTCCCGGTATGTTCCACTGCTTTGGTCGGGTGTGGCAAGTTGGTTATGCTAATCACTCAATATATGATTATCACATAATTTAATAGCATTCTAAATCTAAAAAAAATGGGTCTAAACTGAAATTAACCTATGTGATGAAGAGATAGCTCCTTGAAGAAAAAAAAATTACACTGGTAGGGATCGACTAGCATAGTGGATTTGTTAGAAGGTCTGATAGAATGGGGCAGTAGCGATTTGGGAGGGAAGGAGCGAAGACAATTAGGTTGAGGGTTGGGAAGATAAGGGTAAGTTATATTACGATTATTTTGGTAATTTTTTCATTCAACTTCACGCATACACACTAACCGAATAAGAGGTTCAACTTTCCATTAAAAGGCAATTTTTAAAAGAGCCAAACACTCTTATGTTTGTCTGATTCAGACGGGCCATCTTATTAGTCCCATTAAGTGGTAACCAGACACCCCTCTAAATTATACCAATACTTTAAAGATTTAAAAAAATATGACTAAGATATTAAGATTATTTTTTCTATTTTAAAATAGAAACGTGAATCTTAATCACAACTAAATTACGAGTGTGTTCAAAAAATTGTTTTAAACGGTGAAGAGACCAAATATAAAGATCAAATCACCGTGTAGACATAATTTACGAATAGATAAAACTAAACAAAATATCATAGCGATCTAAGCGTAAATCTAAACAAAACATGCAAATAGGTGATAAAAAATTATAGACAATAAACAATGACGGATCCAGGAATTTTTTCCAGTGGGTTCACCGTTCGAATTTTCGTCCTAGTTCAAAGGTTCCGGTCGTTTCTTCGGTGCGAGTCGTTTTGACGGTTAAGGTCTATCACATAATAATATTGTGACACAATAACATAAAAAAACAAGCATTGCCATTAGAAATTAAAAAACACATAATATAAATACGATGGTCTTTTTGAATTAAACTGAATTAAAAAAACATTGTATAGTTGTTTTTTATGAGTTTTCGTCTTTTGAAAAACGTTATATTACATCTTCAATCGAAACTTCTTGAGAGAACTCCATTTCAATGTAACAAATGCAGGAATCTTATAAGCATCCATCACTCATACTAGAAGACGATGTTCATTGTTTGATTGTTTGTGTTACAACAAAAATAGTCATTATAACCTTTTTCTACTAAAATAGTCATTAAAATGAGACATATATCTACAGGCATGATCAAACTGTCAAAAGTGTAAACAAAACTCAATTAAATTAAATATGAGAAGATGTATTCATGTTTCATGAAGTCGATCACCACATTCCATGAACTCAATTATATATGATTTCTATCGGTGATGTTTTCCAAAGCTGCTGTGTTTAACCACTTAGAAAAAAAACAAAAAATAAAATAAGAAAACCTCTAAATTGGGGAATCGAACCCAGGTAGCCAAAACTGGAAAAATGGTTGTTTACCACTGGACCAAGATTCCATATTGTTTATGGGTTCACTCGTAATATATATGTGGGTTCACTCTCATATATAATATAGACGTTCTACATAAAATCTGAAACTCATTGGGTTTCCGTGGACTTTTATATTGGGATTATCTGAAAAGAACTTTTATAAGAAGCCGCTCAAAGACCCAGGCTAGAACAAATCTTAGCGATCTTAAATAAAACAATTTTTTTTAATTAAGATCAAATCATACCTTTGACATTCGTCAATTTCGGGTCTTATTTGTATTCGTTTGTGTATTTGTTTATCGCGTAAACCGACCCGATTTATATTTCGAACATTTCAAATATATAAAATATTGGATTTTATGTTACTAAATCATTCCCACATGTTCAATTTGAAAAACCCATTTTACAGATTCGAAAACGCCTTTAAAACGATCAAATTACATCGAAAATGAACTTCCGGGACGCAAAACGAACCACGCTAGACGAGCTGGACCAACCCCACCCTTGGGGGGGGGGCGCCGCTCCGCGCGGTCACTAAGAAGCAGGGGGTCGCGCGTGGCGGCCTCATGTCTGCAGCATATATTTTGTTTGTTGTGGTTTGTGGTTTATATCACTTTACCCAATCCGAATTTTCTACCCTTTATACCTCTTGCTTATCCTCTCAACCTTATCCTTTATTATCAAGACCCTTTCCTTCATTCATCCTTGCTCACACTTCATCCTTACTCCAAATTCTCTCTCAATTCTTAAGATTCAAGGGTTGTTGTTCATATTATTAGTAGTTTGACTTCTCAAGTCAAACTAACCATAGTCTTTCATTCTAACTTGTTCATCTAACATACTAACACTTATTATGGTAGTACAACCTATATATAATATAATACCCCTTGTTACCTTTGGTAGTTGCTTCTCCGGCTCCAGTTGGTGAGGCTTCGGACCTTGTAAGGCAAGGCTCATGGAGAACTTCGTGTTCTTGATATATATATATATATATATATATATATATATATATATACACACACACACACCTATATAACTTGTTGATAAATACTAACCATGCTTAACTTCTGCTCATTTTAGTTTATTTACAAGTTCCATGGTTATGAGTTTGAGGGTCTATGCTTCGGTTTAACCGTAAATAGCTTTAAACTGTAAACCGAACTTTTGCTTACTAGTTTTGTTTAAACATGTTTAATGTTAGATTTGAGTTCTAAACTCATTTTTACAAGTTCTTTGATATTAGGCATGTGGAAACCATCTATGAACTTATTGGGAGATGGAAACCGAACCAAAACCGAACTCTTGTTTAAAGAATTTAATCATTTATTGTTAACTTTTTGGTTGTAAACTTAAGTTTCTTCAATTATAAACTATTATACAAGTTCTTGGATATTTGGGCATGTGGAAACCATCAATGAACTATTTGTGAGATGGAAACTGAACCAAACCGAACTAAACCGATTTTCACTCGCTTAAGACACACAAGTGTGTTTTTAGCTATCAAGACTTGTATATTTCTTTAAAAATGGTTTACAAACTGATTTTAATTATTTTCTTAAGTACTTTGAAATGTTTGATCCAACTTGCTCTCATAACAAAGTTTGGACAGAAAAAACCAAACACTCGCTTAACATACGTTGATAGTTCTAAAACAATAGATCTGCATACTTGGTTAAGTCTTATTAAGTTTTATTGAGTTATCTCATAACATTCATTATTTTGGAAAGTTGACTTTGGGTTTTGACCAATTATCAAGACCCGAACCAACAACCCGAAACACTCGTTAAAACCCGTTTTAGTATCTTTCTTCCAGAGGGACTTGCATTCTTGAATTTTTACCCACCTTATTGCTCAACATTGATTGGGTAAATATTAAGGTTAGATACTTTAACCCAGTTTCGAGCAAACTTACATTTTCAAAGGGTTATTATTATAAATTCGTAAATAATTACATTTTAAACCTTAAACTTGAAATTGTTGCATTTCTTATCATTTATTCCATTTAAAGACTTCCTAGACAACTTTTCAAATACAAGACTTCCTTTCACCTAAACCTTTCCCATTAAACCTTATCCCTCGGTTACCTGTTATTTTACCGACCAAGTTTATAACTTGAATGTGAGTACTTTCATACCCCATTTTCTATCTTTTATTTTGGGGGTGACATTTCATACTTATTCAACTAAATGTTTTATACTTGAATCTTAAACCACAAAAGTTATTGTATACTTTACTTGAATAATTGCTCGATTTGGTGTTCTATGATTCTATGCCTTTGTGTTTATCGCTTTTGATTGGTTGATCTATAAATCCTAGACTACTTGGCATCCCCTTGTAGCAAGGTGTCTTTAACGTAATGCAATTAACGATAACTATAAAATCCTATACTATCTGGCATCCCCTTATAGCTAGATGTCGCTAACGTAATTCTATTAGCGATATCTACTTATTCAAGTTATTGTTTTTATTTATTGTTTCGTATACTAGTTTTGTGGCTTTTTCCTTACTATATACTATATTTACAAACTTATGAATTACTCACCAACCTTTGTGTTGATAAACTTTATTTTATGAAATGTTACAGATTTGACTTTGGTTGACTCGAGAACTTGACGCAAAACGTTATCAACACTATTAGGATATTAGAAAAACGAATAATGTATTTGTTTACTTGTATTCAATTTGTTTGTATGAACAAGATGTTTTGTTTATTGATTTATGAAATATTTGAGTTGATTAAATATTATCACTTAAATAGTGTATTGTGTTTTGGGCAATCCGTTGCATCCCGGCATGTTCCACCGCCTTTGGTCGGGGTGTGACAATACCATTTATAAAAATAAACTAAGATTCATATAATTTATTGAGACAACTAGTTTTTAGCCCCCGTAACCATTTAGGCTTTTATGTTTAATCGTTTTGCTACTTTTTTTTAATGATTTGTTTTGATTAATACGTATATATTAGTTTGTTACATTCATTATCTTTTTTTTTTTTTTACATTTTGGGCTCTTTCAAATGAGATGGTATTTTACATTTTTCATTTATAATATTGTGAATATATTTTATTGGATTTTAATTTAATTTTAACCCGAGTTTGTATTAGAAAGCATTAACATAAAAAAACTAAATCATGAATGCTTTTATAAATTCAAGATAGCATAGTAAGTTACTAATATGTCACTGTTAGCAACTATTCTAGATCTGAAATCAAGTTTAGCGTGGTGGTGGTATGAGTGATAAAAATGAAAACGGATTGACTGGATATGGTTCACATAAATAAAAGAGGAAGTAAGTGGTGACTAAATCTGAACCGATCACTGATTTACTGGTGTACATTCGTCGGTTAAAGAGAAATCCAACCAAAAGGGCAGTTAATGCAGGTGCAGATTTTGGTGGATGCATGAGAGATGAGGTTGATGATGGTGGGTGGTAATCGGAAGTAAACCGATGATGGAGAGGATAGCCCGGCGAGGGAGAATATTTATAGGAAAGAAATTAAATTAGGGTTTGATAACGAAAGAGTTTCACAAATAAATGAGATGTTATAAACCGTTTAAGGGCTATCCAAGTTTGGTGAGACACATGACCCGTGAAAATTATTGTTTGATGATTAAAATGTTTCACAAACAAATGAGATGTTATAATCCGTTTAAGGGATATCCAGGTTTGGTGAGACCCATGTGTAACATCCCCAAAATTTCGTTCCAAATTTGACAACTTAATAAAAGATAAATGACCAAAAATATTCTCCAAAATATGCAATGGAAAATATAAAATATGAATGAGGAAGTAACTCATATTGAATAAGAAAATTGAGTTCATCCCACGTTGGAAAAAGGAAGAAAGTGGAATCTGATGACCTTCGTTTGAGTCAATCAAAAACCTAATTAAACTACCTAGATAGGATAAGTAAGGTATCGTATCCACTAGAAGTATGTGGTCAATGTAATTCGTGTACAGATTTACTATTATGAAGTAACTAGTTTTTTGTGCTGATCACACAAGCAATTAAAGTGAATTTAGAGAACTAAGTAACACGCAAGTAAACGAGTTCAAGCAATTAACAAACAAAACACACCCGGGAATTCAAGTAAGCAACCTACAATCTCATGCAACTTAACAGATCAATTATTAACGATTAACTAAAGACTGATCAATCAGACAAAACCTTAGAAATCAACAATCACTTTACACACGACACTGGTTATCAAACAGTCCTTTGCCAGTGTGACTCAGTTAAGGGTAATTGTATGTTTTATTGTATTCAATATAACCAGACAGTCATATGATCAATTATCTAGCAACTAGTAATAGATCGTTCAGACTAACGTAAACCTAAACCGACCGAACACTCAGAAATACCAAACATCAATAATCATATATCAATCATCAATAATAATACAATAATATTCTTAGTCACATGAGAAAAACTGTAAAGATTACAAACTATACATCCCGGGTGCGATTATAGGAGATTAGCCGAGCCTTGACATCATTGGATCTTCAATATGGATGATATGAATCATATGTAGGGTCTTGGCACAAGCTATGGTGGTGAAAATCGCCTCTTGTAGCTGCTGCAATCTCCTCTTGGTCATCAAAATGGAGTTAGGGTTATTTATCATAAATAATATGCTTAAAACCTAACTTTACCGTCTTTTATGTCCATCGCGATACGCGATGGCCATATGACCATCCCATCGCGTATCTTGGCCTAAGAGAATCTCATTTTCAGATTCCTCTCATCGAAAAACCCAAAATTCATATATTATGGCTCCCGTAACTCATTTTCTAGCTCAGGATATGCTCGTTTTACTTCAAGGTCGCATTTTATCAACCCATCTTGTTCAGTTTTAGCATCGGCTTATGATCACTCATCCATACTCTTCCCGAATCCTTGTAACACTTCCCAAGACTTCAAATCATGCTTCGGTCTTCCTGAGATATCATTCCATGCTCGTACAAGTCTCTAATTTAGCATCTTTAATGATTAATAACCTGAAATACAAAAGCACGTATGAAGTACCAAAGTTCTAACAATATATTCAATAAAACTACATAATTAATACAGTAATATATATACAAAATACCCGACCATCAGAATCATCCCATATGTGTATAAATAGTAAAGAAAAATTTCCTCCCACATTGGTAAATTTCAAAACATGCATGAGCGCTCGTTATAAGGAGATGAGTTCATATGATAATATTCTTATGTGGCTAGACACACACATTGATCTTAGCGAGGGTGTGAATCACCTGACGCGCATGCACATGGGCTCGGGATATGGGCGCAATGTGACGCTTTGATGGCGCACTTCGCACGCTCGTGTCGTTGTGAGCCACTAAAGAGCTGTCTTAGTATTTTTGGAAAATGGAAGCAAGACTAAGACGTGACAATACCAAAGACAAGTGACCAAAGAATGAAAATTTGAATCGCGTTACGCGATGAGTTCAGAACAAGATCATCGCGATACGCAATGGACTGTCGTGATTCAGCAACACGTGTCGCACTAGGATGACACGTGGTAAACGCTAGGGCTGAGTCAGCATGCCACAAGTTAGTCTTCTGACATCGCGATACGCGACAACCCAATGGAAGGGTCCATCGCGATACACGATGAGACCCAATTTCGCCTATAAAAGGGGTGGGATCCGGATTTCATTCCCCACAACCCCAAACACACATTTCTCACACACTTAGCCTCGTTTTGCGAGCATAGCCTCGTAGTACTTGCCAAGCTTCAAAGTTTCGATGGTTTAAGGCCAGTACGCGATATAAAGTAGAAGTGTTGCTTGTTCAAACTTATGAGTGTAAAATCCAAATACCCGTATAAGGTAGGGGTTCCGCCTAAGTTATTATTTTATTATTATATTATATGGCTTAGACCATAGTCAGGGGTATAACCTAAACCTTGATCATAGTTATGTTTACATAAGCTTTATACATGCAAAGGTTATAGTTAAAAAATGTTATTTATAATTAAGAAACACAGAATTTTACATATACAAAGATATAGTCAAAATATAGTTTTCTTCACGATTAAGAAACATATAGTTTTATATGCAAGGAATATAGTCAAAATATTGTTTCTTTATGATTAAGAAACATACGATTTTGCATACAAAGGTTATAGTCAATTGGCGTTTTTTCTTGAACAAGAAACTTATCATGGATGTTTCTTCACGAAGAGGAAACATAACACATAATAGGTAAATAAACAAAAAGACTACATGTCTAAACATTTTATTCAAACAAACGATCTATCAAGGTTTAAAACTACCAAAACTAGACTAAAGGTATGTAGCCGGATCAAAAGATGATTAAGATATTTATGCAAACCTATTTTATTATAGGTTAATCATCATTCATTCACAAACCTTTTCAAACGAGATCACCACATCATTTAGAACAGAAAATCAGAGGTGAATACGTTAAACCTTTGACATTTTTACTCTTGTAGTAAACATTTTGTTTATTATAAAGAGTCAGATAATAATTTTAATGAGATTACATGATCTCTAAAATCGTTATAATACAAATTAGAAAATAAAAGCAAGTCTAACCGATTACACTTGTGTTTGGATCCAAACATAACCGACTAAGCATGCTTGCAAACAAAGTCAGTCGTAACCGGTTCTCCAATGGGTTAATAGGCTCGGAGAACTTTTGAATTGTGTGTGTAGGGCAGTGGTACAAATCTCGGGAATGGCCGGCATTCCTGCTGAGATTGTAACATAAAACTATATTTGTATCTAACGACTGTTATAAAATCTTTTAAGAGTCCGTCAACGATTCACCAGTATATCGCTGACGTATTTCCCCCCACATTTCAGGGAAACCGATTTAGGCATTTAGCACATGTAGCAAGGAATTAGAGTCACTCATCGAGTTAGATGCTCACTATATGGAGATGACTTAGATTTTAATATATTATATTGCAAACAAGATCAAACAAGGTTTATAAATCAAACACTCGGGTATTTATTATCCGAGAAGTTTTCAAAATTAATTAATATTTTATTATAAATAAAGTCTTATGTTAAATAACCCTCAACTCTGATATATTTATAAAACATGTACCAACTGATGGTCATACTCCTAGGCCATAAGTCGAGATGTGACACCATGACCTGCAAAAATTATTGTTTGATGATTAAGAGGTTTCAACACATTTAAGGAGTATTTCGTGTTTGGTGAAACCGATACCTTCAAATTCGGGTCAAACGCATGAGAAAATTCCAAATCGCAAATCAAGCAATCTGGTGGCTCGAGAAGGGTGAGGAGCAACTACAGAGTGAAACTTATAATTTTAGTGAGTCAATTAAATATATATATATATATGTATGTATGTATGTATTAAAGGATTGAGATCGTGTAAGAATCATTTAGAAATGGAAAATTGGTTTTAAATAATCTCATCTATGCCCTGTTGGTAAATAACAGTCCTAACTTTAACCTTGCCTGGTGACTGTCCGAACTAAAGGGGCATTTGTTTTTAACAGGCCGCGACTAACGGATGTTAACTCCGTTAGTCCGATGCTTACGTGGCATGCCTAGTTGTCAAGGAACTGATTACGTGGCAGCTTACGTGGCAACCAGTAATAATAATAATAATAATAATAATAATACCCTAATTCCCCACCCATTTCATTCCCACCACAACCCAACCACGTCATCATCTTTATCAGACATTTCAAAAACAATAATCATCAAATCAACCCACAAATCATACATCCAACATTAATTCAGGGTCTAGATCGTGTCTCCTTGAAGATCAACATTCATTTCCCCTCTTTTAATCCTAATTCAAGGTCTAAATCGTGTCTCAGATCGGGTCTAGATCTGAGATTCAGTTGAGATGGCGGTGTTTCCGGCGACGTTGCAGACGAGGCGATGGCGACGGAGTGCCAACGTGGTGGCGGTACAGAGATCGAGTGGAAGTTGCAGGTACAGAAGCCGAGCAATAGTTGCTGGGCCGGAGAACATGGTGGTTTCCGACAGTTTCTGTTTAGATCTCCACCGCCGCTGGCCGACGAGTAAGATAATGGTGGTGGTCATGGGTCCGGTGGTGGTTGTAGGGATGGACATGGTGGTGGTCATGGGTTCCGGTGTTGGTTGCAGGGGATAGACATGGTGGTGGTCGTGTGTTCCGGTGAGGGGTGGCGGTGGTGGTATTGGACTAAGAAAAAAAGGGAGATGGGAGTGTATAATAATAATAATACACAGTCAGCCGCCACGTATCGTTCCACGTAAGATGATTTTTGACAACTGGGATGTCCACGTCAGACAAAGACTAACGGAGTTAACATCCGTTAGTCGAGGCCTGTTAAAAACAAATACATAAATAGTTGGGACTATCAGCAGGCAAGTGTAAAGTTGATACTGATATTTACCAACATGGCATAGTTGGGATTATTTAAAACCAATTTTCCTTTAGAAATTAAGAACATTGAGAAACATTTTGGACCACAAAAAAAACTTTACAAGAAAAAAAATAATTAAAAAATTGTAAAGCCAAAAAAAAAGTAAAAAACCAAAATATTATCTAACATATAGGTTTCAAAAACAATAAAATAAAAAAAAATCTCGATTTCACTAAATTAAACATATGTGTATAATATTTATTTTTCAATTTTAAGCACATGTGTATATACATGTTTTTTAAACACATATGCACAATTAAGATAAATGATAATGTACATATGTGTATATTATATAACTGGAGATTAAATAATAGTTTACATATATGTACAATTAAAAGTTTTTTTTTTTTTGAACCGGGATGCTAGATAAATTTTTTTTATTTTTTTTTTACATTTTTTAAATGTTTTTTTTTCGTTTTATAGTTTTTAAAATATTTTTTAAAGAGTTTTTTTAGTGGCCTGAAATGGTTTTCAATTTTATAAAGCTCCATGGCCCATGGGTATCCTCACCATATAAACATATTATAAATAACTAATTATGAATAATATAGAAAGTTAAAATAGAGTGATTACCGCACTTAATAAGTATAAACAAAACTTAATTCATCGTGTAGAGATAAACTTAATGTATATTAGGGAGAATAGAATGGTACCAGGTACTGTCGGTACCAATGCGATATTCATTTTTTGAAGTTTCGGGGTCGTTACGATACCTATACTAGTACAATACCACTAATTTACTGAACGTTTGCCTTTGCTACTGGTACCAAACCTGCACCGTACCTAGTGTTTTAGGTATCGGTACCCATTTTTGGGAACTTTCGTTATCGATACCAAGTTCATCCCTAACAGATTAAGCAACTAAACAAAAGAATGGAGCGATCTAAACATAAAACTAAACGAAAACACAGATAAGCGTTTTAGGTATCGGTACCCATTTTTGGGAATTTTCGGTATCGATACCAAGCTCATCCCTAATACAGATTAAGCTACTAAACAAAAGAATGGAGTGATCTAAACATAAATCTAAACAAAAAAAAAACTAATAAGTGATTAGATATAAAGACAAGAAATAAACATATGAATCACTTAAAAGATTAACATCCTAAATTACTAGCCGTATCAATGTCAATAAGTATTTTTTGAATGATAATTCGCATACTCTATAAGTGTACTTCTAAATTTCACTCTCTTGACTACCAAATGACTCGAAGACGTAAATATTAAAGGGTCAGGCTAAACGTAACCTCCCTTCCTTGCTAACCATACCCCTCCCTGAACTTTTATTTACTCTTAACATTTATAATTGACATTCTAGTCCCTCTTATTTTATTTTATAATTCTCTCAAAATACCAAATAAAAAACTGTTAAGTTTTTATTTTTGTTTTACAATTTTTTTTATATTTTTGTTATTGATTTTATTATTTTATTTCATTAAGATCTTATTAAAAGTTTGTTTATTTTTTTTACATGTATTAAAAAGTTTTGTATGTTTTCTCTAGCTAGTTTTTTATTTTTTTATAAAATGTATTCAAAACAATTTGATTTTTTTTTGTTAGGTTTAGATACATGAGTTAGAAAAGAGCCAAATTCGTTTATTAAGTTGTATGTTATGTAACCTTTTTATTTATAAAAACTAATATGATTTTTTATAAAAGAATGTAAACTCTCTTAATTTAAAAAGAACGCTCTTCAAAAAGATTAAAACAAGTATAGAAAAAAAAACATTTTTTAAACAAGAAAAACAATGTTTATTAGATAAGAAAAAAACGTTTTACTAAGTAAGAAAAAATATGTTTTTATTAAAGGCTTTTAAATATACATAAAAAGATAAATAGAAAAAAAAGTTGTTAAATAAAATAGAATAAAAATACTTTTATAAAAATAATAATGATTATAAAAGATAACAATATGACAAAAAAACAACAAAAAGGTCTAAATCGTATTAATGTAAAACCTAAGGGAGAAAGTATGTTTAGTAAAAATGGATGGGGTGTGGTACGTTTAGTAGCACCCAATATTAAAATAATAAAACCTTATCCAACTCTTTAATACTACTAAATCAATAAGTCAATGGTCAATTAAAAAATCTCTTTCCTTGGAAGCCGTTCAAAGTAGGGTGTTAAAAAAATCCGAATTCGTATCCAAAATATTCCAAAATCCGAATTCGAATTATCCAAAAATTCAGATATCCAAATTTTCGGATTCGGATAGTGATTTTGCAAATTTTCGACTAGTTAGGATATCCGAAGTATCCGAAATATTTTTTTAATTATTAAATAATAAGTATTATTTAGTGAATTTTGGATCTTTCAGATATTATGGATAATTTTCGGATACTTTTTTGGATATTATGGATAATTTTCGGATCCTACGGATAATTTTTTGAATTTTTGGACAAATTTTTCGGATATTTATATATCTGAAATACTTTTAAATGTAGTTCTTAAAATTTCCTTATAATTTTTTCGGATATTTCAGATATCCAGTTTATTATCTTATCGCATACCTGACTTTTAACAAACCCCTAGTTCAAAGGACCAAGCTAGTCCGCTAGATCAAATGCCATAGACTTTAAATAACAAATATCTTTTCATTAAGACCAGATCATACTAGTTATAGAAATAAACTTACAATATTTCAATATTCATAAATTCATAAATTAATTACAAAAAACACACCAAGTGCCCGTGAATAATAATAGCAACAATAATATATACAAACTTAAAAGAAATGTGAATAGGGCACTTAATAACAATTATTATTATTATTATTATTATTATTATTATTATTATTATTATGATGATGATTCAGACAACCTCTTTCTCTCTCTTGGATTTCCACCTTTCTCTTGTCTCTTTCTCTGAAGATCTTCTTTTCTTTCTTTTCTATAAATAATAAATAATAATAATAATAACAATAAAAATAACAACAACAACAATAATAATATTCTGGAATAATTTTCACATCAATTGCTCTAAGGGTTTCACTTTCACCTAAACCCTTGATGAAGATCTAGCTCTTGTATGCTGATTCAAGCTTCTTGATTGTACCAAACATGTCTCAGACTCACTGGGAAGCTGATAAAATGTAAGTTTTTTGTTTTTTTGCTTATAAAGTTTATTGCTTTTGTTGCATTTATGGATGCTTGTTAGGTTTATTCAGCTGCTGGGTCTGTTTTGCCTATAAATTTGCTGGCTTTTGATTGTAATTTGGGATTTTTAGGGTTTTTTAAAATTAGGGTTTTGTTAATTAAGTTAGGGCTTTTGTTTTGGATGTGTTATTGTTCATGTTTATGTATATATCTAGTGTTGTTCTTGTGATTTTGTACTTGAATTGGAGTAAAGGCCTGATTTTGATACATGTTTATTGGTTTTTGGTTAACAGGTTAGATGTTTACATACATGATTACTTAGTGAAAAGGGATTTGAAGGCTTCGGCTCAGGCGTTTCAAGCGGAAGGCAAAGTCTCATCTGACCCTGTTGGTAAGAACTTGAAATACTTTAATCAGACACTAGGATAGTGTCTCGTGTAACACACGGGTGAAAAATATAGAAAACGTCAAATATACATATTTGAATTACATAATGAACGTTATAATTTTATAAATTATAAGGTGGTACGTAATGAATATTAATGAATGGGGTAATTGCATATTTCTTAAAATACATAGATTAGTAACAATAATTTGTGAATGGTAAGCCACAAACGTTTTAAAAGCAAGGTAGTGAGTTTGATTTCCATCAACAACATATTTTTCATTTTAACAATTTTAATTAAACCAAAATAAATAATGAAGTGGAATTAAATTGGAAACTTGTACACTTGGCATCCTATTTGGAGGGCCTAGTTGATTGCCATGTGGACAATAGGTCTTCTTTCAATGGTATAGCTAGATTTTTTTAATTCTTTTTTTGCATTTTTTTGTATAATAATTTGTGATTTTATATGTTTTAGCTATCGATGCGCCTGGTGGCTTTTTGTTTGAATGGTGGTCTGTGTTTTGGGATATATTTATAGCGAGGACTAATGAGAAACACTCAGAAGTTGCAGCCTCTTACATTGAGGTAAGTCGTAAGCTTATTTATTGATGTTGACACATATACACATACGCGTGTGTTATATCTTATGTAAAACTGCAGACTCAGTTAAACAAAGCAAGGGAGCAGCAGCAGCCGCAACAATCGCCACATCCGCAACAACAGCAGCAGCAGCAACAGCAGCACCATCAGATGCAGATGCAGCAGTTAATGTTACAACGACAGGCTCAACAAGCTCAACAACAGCAGCAGCAGCAACAAGCTCAACAACAACAACAGCAACAGCAACAAGCGCAACAGCAGCAGCAGCAACAACAGCAAGCGCAGCAGCAGCAACAACAGCAACAGCAGCAGCAGCAACGGAGAGATGGGTCCCACCTTCTTAATGGAGCATCAAACAGGCTTGTGGGAAATGATCCTCTTATGAGACAGAACCCTGGTGTTAATGCTATTGCTACAAAAATGTACGAGGAGAAGTTGAAAGTACCGCTCCCTAGGGATGGTTTAGATGATGCAGCTATGAAGGTATACCTTTTTTTATTGTTTCAGAGACGATTGTTTGACTTTTTAGTCGAACGGTCAATCCTGTCATAGAAATTATGTATATTTGATGAAATTTAACTAGTTGTTGTAAAGATGGTCGGTGCTTAATTCGTTAAAAGTCCATTGATAAAAGTTTAGATTAGCTTTGATTGACATGCAAGTCTCTTTATTTGACAAATTCAGTTAATTTATTTTATGCTCTTAGCAGAGATACGGTGAGAACGTTGGTCAGCTTTTGGATCCAAATCAAGCATCAATTTTGAAATCTGCAGCAGCAGCTGGTCAACCTTCAGGGTAATGTTACTTATCGTAACACACTAACACTTGTAGATTTTATGCACATTTTCACGAGTTCACAGATTCTAAAAAGTTATGATTCTCGTGGCGTTTATTTACTTTTTTAGAACAGTATTTAACTTTATGAAGTAATCACAAAGAAGTGCACACTGAGATTTGAAATGTTAATTTTCTAATCGATTTATAATGTCTTGTTTTTCAGGCAAGTGCTGCATGGTACAGCTGGCAGTATGTCTCCTCAAGTACAAGGACGGAACCAACAACTTCCTGGCTCTGCCCCGGTAATTAATATCTCATGTTTGACTTTTCTAAAGACCATATGTAGATTAATATTTTTGATTGTTATGGAAAAATGTTCTCTAAATTTTGTTTGGCTATTTTACACTGAAATAGGAAATAAAGACGGAAATGAATCCAATTCTGAATCCTAGAGCCGGTGGTCCTGAAGTATCCTTGATCGGCATTCCTGGTACTACTACTTTGACTTTTTTTTCGTTTTCATTGACCATTTCATATAACTGAGTTATTGAATACTATTTTTATTTAGGATCAAATCAAGGCGGTAATAATTTGACATTAAAAGGATGGCCTCTCACTGTAAGTTTTTTAATTTCTAATATTTCATTATGTTCTCTTCTACCCTTTATATTTCTAAAAAATATAGAAGTAAAACGCGTGGGATTATTATCATTTTTATCAGGGATTAGATCAGTTGCGGTCTGGTATAATGCAGCAACAGAAGTCATTCATGCAAGGTTCTCAACCGTTTCACCAGCTGCAAATGATGTCGCCACAACACCAGCAACTTCTATTAGCACAACAAAACATGACATCACAATCAGCCAATGATGAAAGTAGACGGTTGAGAATGCTTCTCAATAACCGAAGCATAAGTATGGGCAAAGATGGTATTTCCAGTTCTGTTGGTGACATTCCAAATGTTGGTTCTCCCATTCCCGGTTTACCTCGTGGAGATACAGATATGATGCTTAAAGTAATTTTTCAATTTCATACCAAATTATTAATTTTTAGTTGTCATTTGTTAGTTAACTTTATTTACTTTCAAATTTAGATAAAAATGGCACAATTACAACAGCAGCAACAACAACAGCAACAAAACGGTAATCAACAACAGCAGATTCATCATTCTCTCTCTGCACCACCACCTCAAAATTCAAATATTAGTCTTCAGCAAGATAAGATTGTGGGTGCAAGCAGTGTGGGGGACGGGAGCATGTCAAACTCGTTTAGAGGAAACGATCAGGTTGGGTGAAATTACCGTTTTACCCTTTGCTGCTCGTTATATAAACTTTTACGGTTTCTAGATTCTAATGCAATCTATGGTTTTATAAAATCAGACTGGAAGAAAAAGAAAGCAGCCTGTGTCATCATCGGGACCTGCCAACAGCTCGGGAACCGCCAACACTGCAGGCCCGTCACCGAGTTCTGCACCCTCGACTCCATCTACTCATACACCTGGAGATGTGATATCAATGCCTGCTTTGCAACACAATGATAACTCTTCTAAACCGTTAATGATGTTTCGGTCCGATGGGCCCACAACTCTTACTTCTCCGTCAAATCAATTGGTGAGTACGATACATGTGTCTGTAAGCGGGCCCGTTTCTGTCTTTCAGTTTTCTTTAAGTGGATATAATCTTACAGTGGGATGATAACAATATTGTGCAGGCTGACATGGACCGTTTTGTTGAAGATGGATCTCTTGATGATAATGTGGAGTCTTTTTTATCTCCTGATGATAACGATTTAAGGGATACTGTCGGTCGTTGTATGGATGTTAGCAAAGGTGAGAGTTGCATATTATTATTTTATTATATCGTTTCATACATGACTATTAGTTTTCTTATTAGTTTATGCTTTATTTGATATCAGGGTTTACTTTCACGGAGGTGAATTCTGTTCGGGCTAGTGGAAACAAGGTTGTTTGTTGCCATTTTTCTTCAGATGGTAAATTGCTTGCTACTGGAGGCCATGATAAAAAGGTAAATAACAATATAGAACCTTAAAACAAATTTTATTTATATTAATAGCTAATAAGTAATGGTGATTTGTGATGCAGGCTGTACTGTGGTATACAGATTCTTTAAAGCCGAAAACGTCTCTTGAAGAACATTCATCTATGATCACGGACGTGCGTTTCAGCCCGAGTATGCCGCGCCTTGCCACGTCATCATTTGATAAAACCGTTCGTGTCTGGGATGCTGACAATGTTAGTTGAAACTAAAGTTGTTTTAATTTATTTCAATCCTTTGAATATTCTTTCCAAACTGTCATTTGACCGTATGTTTTTTTGACTTTGACTTGCTTGCAGCCCGGGTTTTCTCTGCGCAACTTTATGGGACATTCTGCATCTGTGATGTCACTGGATTTCCACCCGAATAAAGATGACCTCATCTGCTCGTGTGACGGGGATGGGGAGATACGCTACTGGAGCGTTAATAATGGTAGTTGCACTCGTGTATTCAAGGTATGAAAATTAAAGAAAGCTACTAACTTTTACAATATTTAGTTATTTTATATCGTTGTTTTTACATTTATTCTAAAAAACTAGGGAGCAACGTCTCAAGTGAGATTCCAGCCACGTCATGGACGGTTTCTTGCAGCAGCTGCAGAAAACATTGTATCTATACTCGATGTGGAAACTCAAGCCACTCGACATACATTACAGGTTTGTTTTTATTCTTCGTTTAACTAGATATTTTCATAATTATTTTAATATTTTGTAACACGAGCGACGATATTTGTTTAGGGGCATACAAAGCCAATCCACTCGATTTGCTGGGACCCAAGCGGGGAGTATCTGGCATCGGTTAGTGAGGATTCTGTTCGCGTGTGGTCACTTATGTCTGCAAACGAAGGAGACTGTGTTCATGAACTCAGTTGTAATGGCAACAAGTTCAACTCTTGCGTTTTTCATCCTAGTTATGCTAATTCATTATTGGTCATTGGCTGTTACCAGGTGAGTAGTTCTGGTCAAAGTTGGTCGAAATAGTTAAAGCTGCGTTTTTTTAACGTTAAATGGTAAAATGACGGGATTGTGATATGTTAATGTAGTCTTTGGAGTTATGGAATATGCCGGAGAACAAGACGATGACTTTAGCCGCACATGAAGGACTGATTGCTGGTTTGGCGTTGTCAACAGCTACGGGGTTGGTAGCTTCAGCGAGTCATGATAAGATCGTTAAACTTTGGAAGTGAAATGTAACAGAAAACAAATGATGTGATGTGATGTATGATCTGTGTTATTTTAACATGTTTGTGGAATTGAATGTTTAATTAAATTGTGTTTTCTGTCATCTTTATGTTTTAGTATGTTGAAGTCTAGTAATACTATACAGATGGATTCTGTGATGTCTGTCTGTGTATGTTTTTTATATTTTATGTAATTTTTGTCTTTTATACTTTTCGGTTTTATTTTTAAGATAAGTTTATAGAGTTGGTTCAATACTCAAAAGCCATTTTTGAAGTAGAGAATTTGCAAATTTAAGTCAAAATATTGTTTTATAATTCTTAAATCTTTACTACTAGTTTTTTAGTATTTTTATAAATTAATTTGTGTGATACATCTTTCAAGTTATTTAAACACTTATGGGGATGATGGTCAGTAGTCACATCTTTTTACCGCTCTCCCGTCTTCACTGATCAAATGTATGGATGATAGTCAGTAGGAATGATAGTCCGTAAATCATTCCTACATCATGAAGTAACCTATCTCGTCTATTCTGCTTTACGTCATTCCGTTTTAAACCGAAGACCAAATCTAACCGGCTAAAATCAAACCTATTACAAATTTGGTTTTTGGTTTTAAACATAACACAATTCTTATTTAGACCCACCTAATGCTACAATAATTTTGTATATAAAAGAAAAAATATAAGAAAAGTTAGGTGCCTGGAATTCATTATTTAACTGCAGAATAACTTTTGACAAAAGTTAGTAAGTAATAAACTAATAATATCACAACTTATTAACTGATTACTAACAATATCCTGTCTTACTAAATACTTTATGAATAAACTTTTTTAAAAGTTAATAAGTTAAAAAGAAACATAAATAATCTCATATGGGTTTCTTTCACACTTACCTAACGAAATAATTTATCCACTAAAGTAATAGCCCGTCGTGCGAGCCTTCCCACCGAAGGCCCACTATGCCAAAAGCCAGAGAAACCCCACCTATCTTTTTTCTTTTATCGGCTCATGTCACCACACATGCAATATGACGATGTAAACATGGATCCCAAACACCACTTATTCGATGGGGAAAAGAAAATGAATTTTGGCTCATTTGGGTTCCGGTGTCAACTAGAGCTTGAAACGATACAAAATATATGGTACGGGTGGTATCGGTATGATATTACTGGTATTTTATGCAAATTTCAGAAAATACCGGTATCAAACCATACCAATACCGAAAACTCAAAACTCGATACTGATTCGGACTAAATCAATACCGAATTCAGTACCGGTTCGATACCGCAAACAAATTTTCACACCAAATAGAATAGAATAAAAAGAAGGCAATAAAGCACAAGTAATCCGATGGATGACGTCACAAATTTGACATCTCCGCCATCATCCGCCACCAATCACCGTCGCTAAGCAATTACTGATTATCGTAAACGGTTATGATTCGTTTCTTTGAGTTGTCATCAGCTGTTTAATTTTTATATTACGATTGTAGAAAGTTGATGGTTAATTTGAGTATCACAATGACAGAAATGGTAAATCACTTTATTATTATTATTATTATTTTACTGATCTGAAGTTGAATAAAAGCCCTAATTATATAGTTTTTTTTTTTTATTTTCAGGATCAACAAATTGCAGAAACTATGAAGAATAAGATGAATGTTTTGAGAGCAGAAGCTGAGAAGACAGGTGCTACGGATAATGTACACAGATTACTTTCACATCTGGAGACATTAAAGGTATCATTAAACAGAAAATTATACCTAGGGCTGTAACCGAACCGAACAAGTCCTTGTTCATGTTCGTGCGCTAAGATTTTATCGGACAAGCAAACGGTTCACGAACAACTAACGGACGAAATTTACTTGTTTGTGTTCGTTCATTAAGGTAATGAACTTGTTCGTGAACAGTTCAGGAACACGAATAATGTTTTATTTGATTTGAGTTACCGAAAATGGCCGGTGTTAACGGTCCGGCTACTAAGTTTGTGTTGGTGTTTTTTTTAAATGCGTATTCGTATGTTATTTTTAAATATTAATTATTCACGTAATACTCGTATATGTTTTTTGTTTTGCGGTTAATGATTTCTCTTAAAACTATATGATAAGATTAGAAAAGATTGAAAATCTTTAATGAACAAACGTAAACAAACATCAATGGATGCCTACGAATGTAGACGGACTGATTATCGAATGTTCATGAACGCAATTGAACGAACATGGCCTCTGTCCGTGTTCGTTCGTTTAGTTAATTGAACGAAATTTTTTGTTCATTATCGTTCATCTATTAAATGGACATGAACGAGCTTCCGGTTGAACAGTTCGCCGGACCGGTTCGTTTACAGCCCTAAGTCAAACTTAAGCTTTAGATGTTATTAAACTGTTTGTTAACACTTAATTGTGAATTCTTATGTATTTAGTTTTTACCTATCAATCCTGATTATAATCAGTGGGTATAGAATGCTAAAAGCAAACTATTGTGTCACTATTGACATAAATAATTCTATTTTTTAAACATGCTATTTAGGTTCTCGAGAAGCAAGAAGCAGAAGTTGAATCAAATTTCAGTGAAGAATATTCTAAATTGCAATTTGAGGTCAATGAGTTGGAAGAGATGATACAGAATAACGAGCATGGAGGGAGTTCTGCCGAGTGTGTTGACCGTTTGTTGGCTAATGCAGTTGACAGACTGAACTCAGAAAAAATGGTATTGCATATGTTCTTTTCAAATAGTTTTTGCTCAGGTGAACAAACCGATAGCATATGCATGTTAATGTGTGTGTGATCTTTTATTATCCAAGGGTGTAAAACTGTCAATGTTTCATATTCACATCAGCAGAGATTGTTTTACATGAAGTGAATAACTTTGTGTTAGGGGCTTTATTTATTATCTGAATTCTAATCATAAACTAATATGATTAAGGGCACAAGCACAACTAAGAAAAACCCTATGAACATCTACCTTTTGCATTTTCAGTGTGTACATGTATGCACACGCGCACATACTTCTGCTGGTAAATGCTTATTTATGCACCATGGATAAACAAAGTGAAACATCTTTTTTATTCTAAAAGTATATTATACATCAAACCAAAAAGGTTGTGTATATTGGTGATTCATATAGTAGGGTTACATTGGGGCTTTGTATATACACTTTGATATTACACGTAAATATTATATAGACTAACAATTACAACTGGGTACATAACATGTAGCGTAGATAGTAACGGCAGAAACCTAGGAGTTGGCAAGGACTCTGTAAAGATATTAGCAATTTGATCATTTGCCGATATAAATTGCAGAGATTTCTCTAAGCAACATTTAGCAAACTGAAAATCAACTTCCACATGTTTTGGCCGGCCATGGAAGATAGGATTAGCCAAAAGGTAGGTTGGACTAGATTGTCACACCATAGGGTAGGAGTTGTAGTTGTCCAAACACCAAGTTCACTAAGAAAAGCTTTTTAACAGTTGAAACCAGTTCGGTTTGGTCAACAAAAGTCAAAAACCGGTTTATGATTGGTTTCGGTTCGGGTTGAAACCGGTTTCTTGACCAGGTTATGATTGGTTTCGGTTTGGTTAACCGGTTTCAGGAGATAATGACAAACCGGCTCAGAACCTACGGTTTCAATCGGTTCCAAACCGGTTTCTACATAATCAGCTTCAAACCGGTTCGGTTTGGTTAACTGGTTCTTTTGCCCACCTCTATAACAAGGTAAGTTCTGTCAACGTGTCTGCAAGAGCTTTTAACTGGATATCAGTGGTATTCAGAAGTGCAACGAAAATAATATACAATATATTTAACCGCATATCAAAGTGGTATTTGGTTGGGACATGCACAAATTGGCACATACCATTGACTGCAACTTTGGTATTGGGCAAAGAAATAGTCACATACTGAAAGCACCGACAACATGCCTATACCCAACAGGATCAGAGAAGGCAACACTGTCAACTAGCGATAGTGTGATATACTCTCACGATAATATTCGAAAGGGGCTGTGAATTGTCAATTTTCCTTTATTTATTTGAATTGTTAATTTTCTTTGTATTATTTAGTATACACGATCTGGCTAGTATATGGGTTAGAACTTAGAAGTTATATGCTAGTAGTGTCAGTAAGTTACGTGCATATCATGCCATGCTCAAATCTCATAACTCATAAATAGTGGATAGTTTATTGTTTAGGTTTAAAAAGTACAGTATATGTAATTCATGTACATAATTTACTTGTGCCATGATTTTGTAGTGAAAGATTCATGTTTTGCTGATGTCATGTAGGCCCTTGCCTCAAAACTAAGGGAAATTATATCGTTAAAGCGCCAGCGTGATGACATACCAACACAAGCAGAACTCATCCAGTAATTTAATATTCAATATCTTGCTCTACTATTATTGTGTTGATATGTAGAGCCTTGCAAGATTCAGAAACCATTAAAAATATATATTAGTGTTTAATGTAACAATATTTATGTTTATGCTGCAGGTATGAACGTCGGCTTTCAGAACTTAATGTTCACATCCAGGTATGCCATATGTATTTCCTATTTTTATGATCAGTACATCATTTGCTCCAAAGAAAATATTGGTTTCTGAGTTTTGATGATTTCATTTCACTATTTTGTTTGTTAGGGAAAGCTTAGGCAAACTCGTAAATACTATGCAACATATAACGCTTTGGTAGAGATAAAAGAGCTGATGATAAAAGAAACATCCTTATTGAACTCTTTAAGTTCCCAGGTAAACTAAACATATGTTTCTTTCTGCTTTGACTTTTCAACTATTATCATTGATGTAATCTCCTTTGACAGTTTCATGACGCGCTTAATGCTCCTGCTGGTCGTGCAACATTAACTAGTTCAATGGATGGAATTTCAAAGAGTATTCAACAGGTAATAAGTACAGTAACAAGTTATTTCTCTGCAGTTTGACTTTTGTAGTCAAATGTTCATAATATTTTTTCTATTTATAGCATTTTTTGAAAATTTTGAAGACATGGATGCTTATTTGTTTTTACAGAAGCTTCAAAATGTACAAGCTTCACTGCAAGCAGAGCAAAAAGCTTGTGAAGCCTTGAAGAAAAAGCATGCTGCAGCAAACTCGGAGAAAAGGCGTTGCTACTCGCTGTTAAAGGCTTTTCAAGTAAGTGAAATTATGAAATTCTTTTATTGCAAGTTGTGAGAGTGATATATGAAAACTTTAATTTATACCAAAGTGCCTTTGGCCTAGCGTAGTAGGCCTGGGAAACTGGGCAGGCCGGGTGGGTTCAGGTCACGGTTCAAAACAGGTTCAGGTCAATATGGGTTTTGAGAAAAATGAGTCCGGGTCAAAACGGGTCATTTTAACACATCAGTTTGTTTTGGCGAAAATGGAGTCAGGTTGCAGTGAGTTGTATCAGAAAAAAAATAATAAAATAGGTTCACCTGCTATAGTTTCTTATGGTGGCAGTGGCGGTGGTGTCGGTAATAACGAGTTGGTGGTGGAGACAAACCGTGATCTAACCCATTTGGACTCTTTTAAGTTGATAAATTTTTGTATTAGTTACCCGTTTTGACCTGTTGACTAACTTAAGTAGATCTAAAATGACCCGTTGACTAATTTGAGTTGACCCAAGTAAACCCACTTACAATTCAACTTGCCCAAATTAAACCATTTTTTGAGGAACGTGTCATGATTGCGGATTGCCACCTATAGCCTAGCACTACCAAAGTCTTGGATAAGGCTTTACCTTACGGTGAAGGTTCAAATCTAGTGGTTGTAAAAAAAAGTGTAATTTAGGAATCGAGTTTAGAGAGTGTGTGAGTTGCTTTACTTTAAAAAAAACGAAACTTAATTTATGGTGTTTTGGCCTCATCGTTGGCACAAACAAGGTAAGCCCTAAATGTCCTGAGAAAATGTAGCATGCATATTGATGTCCTTTACAAGGTTCATCAAAATTTTAATTTTAATTGAAGTAGTCACAAATGAACAACTTTATACATATATAGATTCGATAATTGGATTTGACCATAAGTCAAACATCTAAGATACCTTTTTAATCTGTTTTAATTATGTAAGGATGACCTAGCTTAATAATGTAGCATGATAGTTGGTCTTATTTATGTTATCACATTATTAGATGACAAATTTGATGATATATTTGACAAAATGAGTAGAATCTTATGGATGTTTATCGTTGTTACTCGTATTATCAGGAAGAATGCACGAGGAATGGGAGACTTCGGAATCAAACTCAAGAGACTCACATATAGACCATCTCTTTCTTTGCAAAAAGCAATTTTTTCTTAAAATTTCATAATAATCTTAACTTTTTAAGGTAAATATGGTTCACAAACTCAGCTTTTTGTTATTTAAGATGGATATGTTGTAAATTTTGATAATGTGAAATTATCGCATCATTTACAATTAATGTATCGAGTATACGTTGGTGTCCAAACGCCCTCCGGACTAGTCCCCTTGAGATTTGCCACATCATCTTGAAGTTAGTCAATACGTGACGTTGATACCATCTGTAACACTAACCTATAATACTAGTCAATATCATAAATCAGGCCCGTTTCATCAAGTTGGTCGATTGGATCACATACTTAATCGCACCCGAACCTGAAGACCCGCCATGACCCGACCCATCTTCAACAAACGGAGCCACATTTTATTTGCATTTCTTTTCCACATTTATTTTATTTTTAGTTTATTTTATTTTTATATGTTCATTTTATTTGCATTTCTTTTCCACATTTATTTTATTTTTAGTTTATTTTATTTTTATATAGTTTATTTTTAGTTTATTTTATTTTTATATATTCAGACCCTATCATAGTTTTGCTATTGGTGGGATATACTGAGTACGATGATGATGATGTTTAGAGATCATGGGCTGGGCTAGGTAGTGGGTTACCATTTTAGTTTCCATATGTTTGAACAGTGGTGAAAATAATGAAAATCAGAGGTTGTGTTTGATGAAAAATCCGTGTGTGAATTTTATCTCAATGGAGTTGAGTTAAAGTTAATTCGTCTATGCTGGCTCGATTTTGACATCCCGAGTGGTGTTCTTAGACACAGTTTCTTAGCTGGGGTGGTGAATATGTATCTTTGGCTAGTTATCGTAGCTCTACGGTTTGAGTAGGTGGTGTATGTGTATCTGAAAACGAGCCGTTGATCTATCCGTTTTTATATTCGAATCAAATTCCTATCCGTTACCGATTGATTTGCTATCAGCTTGGTTTGCTTATAAGAAGCTAACTTTAACAAATTAACTCATGATACTTATTTAAATATGATATTGTAACCTAGTTTAGGATAAAGAAAACTATATAAACAGTCCATTTACATGTTTAAATCATAAATATTGTGGTCGTTTTTGCTGTTTGTTTTTACTCTTTACATCAAAACATCCTCATCATCTTCTATCTCCATTTTTTTCTTGAATTATAAGTATTTAAAAAAAACCCTTAAAAACACCGGTGAATAGATATATAAAACGAAACCCAAAAAGTAAGAGATGACATACTCAGGTTTTGATGATCACTGATCAATGAACTCAGCTTTATTATTTAATAAGTTTTCACCTCTAAAAAGATTGTACGTAAATGCGTTAAAAGGACTTAAAATTTATCTAGCCTAATTATTTTCTACCTTTGATACATAATCAGTTTAAATAAGACTTACGTAAAATACTTGTTTCTTTTAGTTCAACTAATACATGAGACACTTATGTAACCACTAATTGTACTTTTTTCTAACTCATCATATCTATGAGCACTATGTAATTACGCAACCTTATAGTTTACTTAAACTGGCCATGTACTCCTTAAAATTCCTTTTTGTCTTTTTAACCTTATCAATATAAACTCTTACCTAGTTAACTGATTGACTTTTTAGTCAAAAGAAGAATAATTGCCAAACCATTAAATGTTTTTAAATGTTGATTAGACAAATGAAATTTGATTTAGAAAATCATGAGAATAACTTTTCTATTATATATTATATCATAGTTATTGTTTATTAGGGTAATGATGTTATCTTGATGAGTGGATATTATTGTCATGAGGATTTCATTGACATTAGGCTGAGGGGTGTGGGGGCTCTAATGGGGTGCGAGTGGGGGCTCCAGCCAATAATATTGTGACGTGTGGCAGAGAGAGAAACTGGATAAGGGGGGTGTTGGAGCCCCTGGCCCTGGTGTGGAGGGGCTCTAGCAGGGGCTCCAGCGGATTTTTTTTTTATTTTTTTATAAATATATTCAAAAAACGTATTATTAAAAAAACCTATAAATTATTAAAAAAAACACACATTTTTTTTTAAATTCAAATTACAAAAAAAAAACATACTAAAAATTAAACAAACAATAATACTTAATAATAACACTAATCTAATACAAGATCATCGGGTCGCCTCGCCCACAAATGTTCAACCAACTCATGTCGAAGATCCCCGTGTATCTCACGGCTCTTGATATTTGCTATGTTATGAAGTCTTTGTTGATCACTGATTGTGGACGGTTGTGGCGGAATGTCACCTTGGTAGTTTTGGCAGATAGCTTTGCCCTCGTCTTCTAACGTCATGTTGTGTAGGATCAGACACGTGTAGACGACGTCCGTTATCCTCTCCCGAGTCCAATAACGTATCGGGTTCGCCAGAACATAATATTGTTTTTTTATAGCTCCAAAAGCTCTTTCAATATCTTTTCTAGCAGACTCTTGCTTCTTCGTAAAATACTTCCGTTTGTCGGCGATTGGATCTGTAAAAGCTTGAACTAACAAAGCCCATTCGTTGTAAATACCATCGACCAGATAGTACCCGTACTTGAAGAGTTCTCCATTTGCAACAAAAGATTGAGGTGGTTCAACCTCGTCGATAAGGTCGTTGATCAAATGTGACTGATCGATAACATTAAGGTCGTTATTTGACCTAGCAACACCAAAAAAAGCATGCCAAAACCAAAGATCCTGTGACACCGCCGCCTCAAGTATAAGGGTCGGCCCTTCATGATCACCACGGTGGAACTGACCTCGCCAGGCCGTTGGACACATAGCCCATCCAACATGCGTACAATCGATGCTACCTAGCATCCCAGGAAAACCATGTTTTTCTGCGTGCACCTCATATATGCGTTGGATGTCATACATTGTAGGTTTACGCAGATATCTCCGAGCGTAAGTCGATATGACTCCTACGTATAATATATATTACAAAATGTAATAAATATTTAAAAAAAGTAAAATTAATGTTTTTTACCTTGGCAGAAAAAATGAAGGGATTCACGTGCAACCCTTTTCGACATCTGTAAATACTCATCCAAAGCGTCCGACGAGATGCCGTACGCTAATTAACGGATAGCAGCCGTGCATTTTTGAAGAGGGGTAAAACCGGGGAGACCCCTAGCATCCTCCCTTTGTTGAAAAAAGGGATACCGTGCCTCTAAATCACTTGCTATACGCATGAACAATTGTCTGCTCATTCGGAAACGAGTTCGAAAATCCGACTCCTCATATACCGGTTGAGGGCTAAAATAATGCCTAATCAAAGTATCGTTAGCACCCGATCGATCACGATCACGAGGTGGTGCTCTAACCCTCGGGAGTCGAGGTTGATGGGCTTGATTTTGCAAGAGATTGACCACGGTTGCGGTCAAAACTCCCCCTACATGAAGAAGCAAATCATCCTCTTCGGAGGAGTCGGAATCAGACGAGTACGACGACATTATTTTTAAAAAAAAAATTGGGAAGATGGGTTGATTTTGGGTTTTTTTT
Source organism: Bidens hawaiensis (assembly GCF_021521415.1). NCBI lineage: Eukaryota > Viridiplantae > Streptophyta > Magnoliopsida > Asterales > Asteraceae > Bidens > Bidens hawaiensis. The sequence goes on from NW_027506493.1 coordinate 54,694, forward strand.
GAAGTTGTGGTAATTGTTTTATATGAAATGGGTTATATATAGGAAGAAAAAACTTTTTTTTTTATTAAATAAGAGCCCAACGGCTCAATTTAAATGTCCAACGGCTCTTTCACGTTTTCCCATGCCCCTTTACGCCATATTCGTCCCGCGAAGGTGCTTGCGCCTGCTTTGTTTTTCGTGCTCGCGCCCCTCTCGCGCCCCTCTCGCGCACCGGGGGTGTGGTGCTAGCGCCTGGGGGCGCGAGCGGAGGGGCTCTAGCGCCCCCGTTGAAGCCCCACACCCCTTAGCCTAATGAGACCCTTTTTCAATCATGGTGCTTGTTTACATGCTTGTCCTAAATTCCACAATCATCTTCTCATCTTAGGATATCCACTAATTTTCTATATCTTTATTTATTGTAGATTAATGTTATATATATATATATATATATATATAGTTAAAAATAATCAATACTTCTTTATAATACTGTTTCAAAATATCTTATATTAGTTTAGGTCTGTTGAATATTTGTTTTGAAACATATACCAACTATATTAAAACTAATACATATTATATATATATATATATATATATATATTAGTTTAGGTCTGTTGAATATATGTTTTGAAACATATACCAACTATATTAAAACTAATACATATTATATATATATATATATATATAATATGTATTAGTTTTAATATAGTTGGTATATGTTTCAAAACAAATATTCAACAGACCTAAACTAATATAAGATATTTTGAAACAGTATTATAAAGAAGTATTGATTATTTTTAACTACATGTGATGTTTTCTAACTTGAGATTATAAAAATATTACATGTGAATAATATTTTAATGTTTGATTTATTTTTAAGGTATTAAAGAGTAATTTGTTAATGCCCACACACTTCTACATGACACCTATTTAATTTTAGAAAAAAATGATATGATATTGATTTTACTTACTTAAGGTTGGAAATTTGTAGTGAATAGTAAATTTATAGTTTTTTAAATTAGAAAAGAACAAACAAAATTTACTAAAGAATGACAAGTCCTTTATCTACCTTTTGCAAATCACATTCGATCTTTCAAATTTATCGTTTGCTTTGTTAAGTCTGGTCTATTTTAACAAACAGAAAGATGGTGACGTATTAACGTCATTAATAACCTTTTAAAAAAATGCATATTGGTTAACTCTTTTAAAAAGGAAAAGGTAACTCTACTGCTTTTGTCAAATCTTGGTGAAACAGAAATTGGTATGATAAACATGTAAATAATTAGAATTGTTATTCATAAGTGTTAGGAAGAAAAATGTTTAGATAAAAATAAGCAAGTCTTAATAGGATATTCGGAATTTTACATATTAAAAGTTACAAAATATGATTTAAAATTAATTATAATAATAAAATACTAAACTTCAAACTTGTCGGGACTCAGATTTAACACCAAACTAGTCAGGACTCAGAGATTGAACACTAAACTAGTTGGGTCTTGAAGATTAGACACCAAAGTAATCGGGACGCAATGTTTTGAGTTTGAAACGTTTAGTAAATTACGAGTTTTTTTTTCCATTTTTGAAAAAGTGTTGGGGTGGGGGTGGGGGTGGTTTTTGGGTAAATGAACTAATTTAGTATATTCTTAGTACTATATATTAGATATCACTAATTTTCCTTTTCACTACGTTTGATAAGATATAGTACGCATTCAAATTAGTGTCATACACTTTGGGATAAGAATACATACTATATCTTATCAGACGTGGTGTTGATAATGCTAAAAAGTGTATGCTCTACTTACTAGCTACTAGTAAAGAAGCTAGTCTACGCTACGTTTGGGGTGTATATCCTTGCCCATAGCGAAGATATGGCAAACAAATAAAGTAGCCCTATATTCGGATCTGACAATACCATACCATAATCAAAAGGTACAACGACCCGAGCGACCAGACTTAACATAAATGTAGCCACTGGAGCCATTCTAAAATGGGAGAAATTTGCACTACTTGGTGAAATGGGAAATCCCGCTCGAGGGAAAAAAACAGAGAGAGCAGCGAAGGGCCTTTCCTCGCTTCTGTCTTTTTTATAGATCAATTTAGTCTGTAAATAAGCGAGTGATTTTTAGCCGGGAAACTGTAAACTTATCATGGGTGCCATAGAGCTTCTCATAGTCATAGAAATAAAAAAGCTTCTCCCCCCCTTGCTACAATCCGGCTTGAACCTTTGGGTAGGCTCTGCAGGATCAACAACAATAGCTGCACGGAGTACGGTAGAATTCCTCGGTACGGTCAGGGGGTGGTTGAATATTGAAATTTCTCTTCACTAAATGAACGTTTTTAAAAAGTTTCTCGTAAACAAATCACAAACGTATTTCAACGTGGACGGCCATGGACAAGCATATGGGCCTAGGCTTTTAACCTTTTTAAAACTATAAACGTTTAATTAGAATTTTATGTGAGTTGTATAGTTTAGAAATAATATTATATTTAATATTTTCAAAATCAATTATGTTTAGAAATCTAGTTTATTTGCTGTTCAAAAATAGAATGATTTGTTTATAAACAAACTATAAATATAAAACAAGTGTACAATTTATTCAGAAATCTACTTTTTGGTTAATTATTTAATTTTAATGTATTAATAAGTTTTGTGTGCCACATTTAATAATGTATTGCATTATTATGTATTATTATATATTTAATTGGATTTTTGTCAATTTAGTAGTGTTCATAATTGTTTGGAAAGTGTTATTAAGTTCACTTTATCAACGACTCCATTTACTATGTATGTATTATAAAATTTAAAAATATTTGTATTAAATAATCTTAACTCTCCCCTCTAAACTAAAGGGAAAATTTTATAGGGTAGCATTTAGACCTGCAATGCTATATAGAACAGATTGTTGGGCCATCAAGAAGGCGTAAGTGCGGAAGATGGAGGTAGCAGAGATGAGAATGCTACGCTGGATGTGTAGGCACACAAGGTTAGACCGAATAAGAAACGTTGTGTTTTGAGAGAGATTAGGGGTAGCTAACATATCAGACAAGATAAGAGAGTGGATATTGAGATGGTTTGGACATGTGAAGAGAAGACAGACGACGAACCCGGTTAGATCCGTAGAAAACATTACTATAGAGCGGAGGAGGGGTAGAGGACGACCTAAATTGACGTGGGATGAGAGGATTAGGCATGATTTGATAGACCTAAATCTCTCAGAGGACATGGTTAGGGATACGAATTCTTGGAAAAGTAGAATTAAAGTTAAGGATTTTTAGGGAGAAATGAATATCTTAGGGGCCTCTATTTACCTTATTTTTGGTCACACATCATTATGGTATTTTCTTTTCATATATATACATATATATATATATATATATATATATATATATATATAGTGTTATCATTTTTACTATGCGCTACTATCAATTATACTATAGTTGAAATTTGATTTCCTTTTATATTGCCGCATACATATGTAGTCAAAAGCTGGGGGTCTTTCTGAAAGTCACATCTCTATCCCATTGGATAGATGTACGGTGTGCCTACATCCCACCTTTCCCAGACCCTACTCATAGCTTTGTTATTGGTGGGACTCCACTGAGTATGATTGATTGATTGATATACTATTGACAAATAACAGTTTTAACATAATGCTTGGCTAATAAAGTCCCGATTAAAAATGTATTTGTTTCTAACGGAGAAGAAGGTAAATGGATGCCACCTCAGTTAGTCATCCGTTAGTCGCAGACTGTTAGAAAAAAAATATATCTTTAGTTGGAATTACCATCAGCCAAGTGTAAAGTTAATACTATTTGCCAATGTGATATAGGTGAGATTAATGTTTTATAGCATTCTCAACCCATCCATCATAATTATGTGAGGGAAATTGGTAAATCATAGGATGAAGTTTTGAATAGTTGTGAGTGTAAATTATAGGGTGGAGAGAGAAATGTAGTGATTTTTTATAAATTTGGGGAAACAAAGTTTGCCCCTGTTAATTTTTTAATATTTGTTAAATTGGTCGTGAGTAGAGAAGAGAGAAAACTGTAATGATAAAAGTATAAAAAGTATTATTTAATTAAACAGGATAGAGACATATAGTGTTTTGTAATGTAATCATAGAGATAAAGATGAAGGACGAGTTATGAATGCTTTTAGAGAGATAACCTCTAATCCAACCTCTCCATTTCCTTCCGAACTCCATTTGATTTAACTTTGAATTAAAACAATCCTAAGGAATACTCTTAGTCATATTTGACTTTTAAGATCAACACTTTTTTCTTACTTTGTTTTAGAATGTATATAAGGGCGTCTCCAATAATATTAGGTGATAAGTGTTTTTATATCAAACAAAACCCACAAAGTGACCTTCAGAATTGGAGGTTGCTAGCTTGGAAGAGAGAGACAATAAAAAGTTTGTGAATTCAATATGGTTATGGTTTGTAAGAGTATGACATGGCACATCTTAACAAGATATACTATTTCAAGAAGAGATAAACAAACCAAATACACAATCACACACCTCTAGATTAATTTCCATCTTTTTAAGTTCTCTTACTTAATTCGTAGTGGTATATATTATTATTATTATTATTGTTTTTAAGTTTATATCTAGCATAAATGAATGGAATATTTAAAAATTAACAATAGTAAAATAATCACTTTTTATAATAAAAACTAGAAGATGATTAAATTAATTTAATAGAGTAATTAAATTTATATGTTTTTTTATCTATTTAATATATATCAAATATAAAATTATTAGTTACCAAATATATAAATTGTTATAGATCACATGAAGAAAAAAGTAGGTGATGAGATGGATAGTGAGCTGACAGTTTGAAACAAGGACGGACAAATAATCATTAGAGAAGATATAAGGGTTTTTTTAGTTGAAGGCCTCGATAACATTTAAACACCCATTTTTTTAACAACATTTTGGCATATAACTAAATATTAATTTTAGTCTTGATGGTCTGACTTTGACCACTATGTTTTTTTATTGTTATACACCCTGAATAGTAGAAGATGTTGAATCTGTTTTTAAGGAGCCGTATGTGTCCAACCTGTGACTCGGTTTCTCATCTTTACTCATTCTTTATATTTCCTTTTGCAATTGTGATACGTATTGTAATTTCTTTTTGCATTGTATTTGTTATTTTTTTTAAGAGTGTAATTTATTTATAAAATTATGAACGCCATCTTATAGTGAATTCATGAGTTTGAATAATCACAGGCATTAACAAACACCATATTGATCTTATTCAAGAACTAAACATTAAATCTAATCTTGTCTTTTATCTGAGTTGATACAAAAGGAGCGAACAATCTTGAATGTGTGAAAAATAAAAACTCTACAAACTTGATTAATAAGAATACTCCATGATAGAAAACGCCGACAACATATCTTTGTCTAAATGGGCCACATGGATACAACAAGAAGCACATGTATAAGGTTGTAAGAATCGAAAAGTGTAATCAGGCACCAAGAATTGATTCAAAGATTAAAACGAACAAGATGAACAATTAGGGAATTAGGGCTTGTATTATTAACAGAAATAACAAACTAATCAGACTGACTCAGTCGTAGTTATACAAAACAAAAAACATAAAATTACATAATAGTCCTCTTGTAACGTTCGTTAAATTTCAAACACGAAACCGGAACTGTTTTAAACTTTCGGATTTTCGTATTCAGTAAACTCAATTTTTAACTTATAATAATATTATTCCATTATTACAATTTTAATCATAAACTCCATTTTATGTATTTTATAAGTTAATTGCATTTTATTCAAGTCTAAGATTATGTTACATGTTTATATTTCATTAACTCTTTTTTAACACTATTTTAAATGATTTTAAAGGTGTTTTAACTCATTTTTATGTCAATAAATTTAGTTGAATATATTCTTTATATTTCAAATAAACTTTTATGATAATTTTAAAGGTTTTTAATGTTATCATGTCCAATAACAAGTCTGACCAAATTTAATTTTTTGTTATAATATTTGGTCATGTTTACCTATAAATAGAGCTCATTTGCTTCCCATTTCACTTGCCATAACTCAATTTACAAAGTATTATTATTATTCTCTCATTTTGGTGTATTTTGCCTACTTTGACTTTCAAAAGTCAAATCGATCAAGTTTCAAGTTTTTTTCTTTTTATTCTTCTGTTCATTCCTCGGGTATGTTTGTGTTATTTTACTTCATGCTTTTAATAGTTTAAAATATGGTGTTATGATTAATTTAACATTACCATAGTTCATTAAAAACGAACTCAACTCGCTTATGAATGTATTCGGTTTTGGTTTAGTCAATTTTATTTTATCTAAAAACAAATTCTTTTCATTTATTATTCCAAAACTATAATTTTATCAAGCCGGAAGCGAACCCAACATAAAAAGTTTAGTTCGAGTCTGAGCAAAAACGAACCACTCGCTTAAACTCATTTTCTTGGCCCGTTTGGAAATTTTCTTGAAACAAGCCCAATTTAATAACATGACTAAGAAATTTTATAACCAATCATTTTATCAATAATTGAAACTAACCAACTTATAAACTTTGCGATGAAAACTCTAAAAATTATACAATTATAGAGTAAATATATATTTTTGCTTTCAAAGGTTTAGAACACTAAACCATGAATCGAATCTTTTAAGTCTTCCATTTCCATTTATTTTCTTGAATTTTATTTTGAACCTAGAAATATTTTCTTGGGCCGCTCGTCGAACCGAACTCGCCCGGTTCAACTCGCTTAAACTCCTTAAAATATATAACGTGTCATCTTTAAAGCTAAATTTTTAACTTTTTTAATCTTGTTAGTTAGTCCTTAATTTTGTTCTATTTTTAATTATAGTTAATGAAGATCGACCATTCAATTTCTTTAATACGCTTTCGATTGTCATTTCAAGTTTAGCTTCAATTTCAAGGTGAGTTTCTCACACCCCTTTTTACGCTTTTACTTTTGGGGTAGCATACATATCCTAACAAAATACTTAGTTGTACTTTGCTTCGTGTATTCAAACTACAATTCGTATCATGGACTTGTGTGTTTACTTGCTCATAGTTTCCTCAATAAGCATGATCATATGCCCCCGTTTGCACTCAGGACCTTGTTGTTATGAGTGGAAAAGGGACTCCCTATCCGAGTACATTGGTTGTTATCAATTGGAAAATATATTGTTTGCGCTATTCCTACACTAAGTTTCATGGAATCATATTATTTTTATGTATTTATATCAAACTTGTGTGAACTCACCAACTATTCAATTAGTTGACTTTATTTTATATGTATGCTACATGTACACTTATTAGAGGATGAATTGCCGAAGACACTAGAATTAGGATATTCAAATAATAAACAAAGTTGATGTTTTTTTTATTTCCTTCCATTGTTTTTGTTTACTTGAACACTTGTTTATTTGTGATTTAAATGAATTAATGATAATAATGTCACTTAATAGTGTCACATGTTTTTTGAGCAATCTGTACGCCACACTCGGGCGTTTCCGATTAAGTCGGGGTGTTAAACCTCTAACTATAAAACTATGTAACTGTGAACAACCTTTAAACATTATTGGAATTACAATTTTATCCTCTAACATGCTCCCCTCTAATTCCAAGTTTCACTCTGCAAATCTTCTACATCCAACAAGAATCGCATCCCAGCAAACTTTATTCTAGGCAATGCTTTTGTTAAAACATCTGCCTTCTGCATACTACCACTTAAGAATTCAACCTGAATATGCTCTTTCTCAATGCGTTCTCTTATAAAGTGATACTTTGTATGAATGTGCTTACTCCTACCATGAAAAACAAGATTTTTCATTAACGCAGTAGCAGATTTATTATCCACAAATGTTGTCATCATACCTTATTTCTTTTGAGTAATTTTCTCAAATAACCCTTGCAACCACAAAGCTCAACAAGCTGCAGAAGTTGTAGCCATGAACTCAGCTTCATAAGAGGACACATCAACTATGTTTTGCTTTTGAGAATGTCATGAAATTGGAGAACCATTAAAATAATACACGTTTCCTGTGGTACTCCTTCCATCATCACTATATGCCGAATGATTACTATCACTATACCCTTCAAGATTACCACCTTAAACTCTTTTTATACTTGATCCCATAGTGAATTGTACCTCTAACATACCTGACTAAATGTTTTTACTGCCTTCATATGATCTGCTCTTGGATTATGCATAAATCTACTTACATAACCAACATCAAAACTTAAATTTGGTCTAGTTTGAGTCAAATACCTCAAAGAACCAATCAGTTTTCTGTACTCAATGGGATTCACTTCCACTCCACCCTCAGTCTTGATATACTTTAAACCATTTTTTATAGGAGTTTTTGTATCGTTACAGCCTTCTAATCCAACCATCTTGACTATTTTATTTGCATATGCAGACTGTTTTATCATAATTCCATCTTCTCTTTGTGACACCTCTATTCCAAGATAGTAACATAACAAGCCTAAATATGTCATTTCAAACTTTGTTTTCATTTGTTGCTTGAATTCATCAATCTCTACTTGATTTTCACCTGTCACAAGTAAATCATCCACATATACTCCTACAATTAGAACTGAACCTCTACTAAACCTTACATAAACAGCTTGTTCATGTTGAGATATTTTAAAGCCAAACTCCTTCAAGACTCCATCCAGTCTGAGATTCCAAGCTCTTAGGGCTTGCCTTGGACCATATAGTGCTTTTGACAACTTATACACCTTAATTCTTGCCCCTCTCTTTACATACCCTTCAAGTTGTTTCACATACACATTTTCTTTCAACTCGCCATGAAGAGATGTTGCCTTCACATTCATGCGATGAATCTTCCAACCCATTTTGGCTTCCATTGCTATCAATAACCTTATGGTTTCAATTCTTGCTACAGGAGCAAAGGATTCTTCAAAATCAACTCCTAATTGTTGCACATACCCCTTTGAAACCAGTCTTGCCTTATACTTTGTTACATTTTTCGTAGCATCTCTTTTTTATTTTAAACACCCATTTTAATCCTATTGGATTACATTTCATAGGAGGATCTGTTAAAATCCAAGTTTTATTCTTCTCAATAGCTTGAATTTCTTAATTCATTGCCTTTCTCCACTCTTCTTCTAACACAACCTCCTTATATGTCTTTGGCTCCCCTTATTCTACCAGAAGTAACTCAACAAAGTTAGCCTCTTTTGATCTATCAACACCATATTTGACACTGCCATCTAGCACATAATCACTAAGCCTAGTTGACAAAACATAAGTTCTATTAGACCTTCTTAACTTAGGTTGAACAAAACTCTCTTCATTCAAACTAGTAAAGCTTGATGCTTGACTAGGCTCAGTCTCAGGAAAAGATTCATCTTCATCACCAAATGGTGGAGAAGAAACTTCAGCAGGCTGAAAATCATCTAACACATAAAACTCCACCCAACTGGAATTACCATTGCTCATCTCCTTCAAATAGTTAGTCCAATCCCACTTTCTAGCTTCTTCAAACCTTACATCTCTACAAATAACAATTTTCTTTCAATGTGCATCAAATATCCTATGTGCCTTTGTACCTTCTTCCACCCCTAGGTACAACATTGGCACACTTCTATCATCAAGCTTTTTCAATCTAGATTTAGTTACCTTCTCTAGGGGTGTTCAAAAAAATCCGAATCCGAATCCGTATCCGAATATCCGAAAATCCGAATCCGAATCCGAATTATCCGAAAATTTGGATATCCGGAATTTCGGATATCCGAATCTCGGTATCCGAATTTTCGGATTCGGATATTGATTTTGAAAATTTTCGTCCGAACTATCCGAAATTTATATTTAGTTATTTTTAATTATTTATTTTATTTGTATATAGAGATATTTTAACCCTAAATCCTAATCTCATTCTATTCACAAGTATTTCACGCAACCGCTCTTCTCATCTGCAACTTAATCAATCATAAACTCTGCTACTTAATCAATCATATACTTCAGATCCGACCATGCTCATAACGTAAAAAACTAAACCCTCCGACCAGTCGAATACTTGAAATCCCATCACATATTGCTCGATTCAAAGTCTAAATCAACAATCACAGGTGTTTATCAACTCAAGCGACCGTTTCGATAGATCTGAACTATCGATTTCTCCGGGTAAACGTGGGGAAGGTAGCCGTTTTCCTGTTGCCGGAGAGGAAGATGCGGCGGAAACGGTGATTGGTGGCCACGTAGAGGCCATTTGGATTTATGGATAAATGCTATTTGTTTAAATTTCCTTTTTTTTGTTCTTAATGTTTAGATCTGGTAGCATCAATGATGTCGTAACTCCTTGTTTAATAACACTGATCTTGTGTAATATTAAACAATAGATATTAATTGGGTTTTGTTTTTTTTTTTTCAAATTCGGATATCCGATTCACTATCCGAACGGATATCCAAAATTTCGGATATCCGAAGTTCGGATATCCGAAGTTTCGGACTATCCGAAACTTCGGATATCCGAACTTCGGATATCCGAAATTTTGGATATCCGGTTTTGAACAGCCCTAACCTTCACATGACTAACACAACCAAAAATCCTCAAATGTTTAAGATTTGGTTTCTTGCCTTTAAGTGCTTCATAAGGTGTAATTTCCTTCAAAGAATTAGTTTGAAGCCTGTTCAGGAGATATACTGAATGTCTCACACCTTCTGCCCAAAAGTCTTGAGGCAAACTCATAGCTTTTAGCATACTCCTTGTCATATTTAGAATTGACCTATTGCTTCGCTCAATTGTCCCATTATGTTGGGGAGAATAAGGTGCAGTTAACATTCTTGTGATCTTTTTGTTTTCACAAAAAATACTAAAATCATGAGAGGTAAACTCCCCTCCTCTATCAGACCTTGCTGTCTTTATTTTGAGCCCATACACATTCAATATTGCATTTAAATCTTCTAAACATATCATAAGCATGACTCTTAATTTTAAGCATGTAACACCACATAAACTAGTACAGTCATCAACTAAGAGCCTGAAATACTTGTTACCAACATGAGTTGTAGAAAAAATTGGGCCACATAGATCAACTGATACAAGTTTTAATGGTTCTTCAGCTCTATAGAATGATTGTGCTAGAAATGATTGTCTTGAGTGCTTCCGTGCCAAGCATGCCTCATAAAATTTTGCTGGATTACTAATTAATGGCACTCCTTTCATCATTTGTTTACTATTCATCACCCTAAAAGACTCAAAATTCACATGTCAAAGCCATGGTTCATCACCAATCTTTGTCAACAAACACATTGGTGACCCTATCTTCAAGGTTGCTTTATACAACCTGTTTGAAGATCTTTGAACTTTCAACAACTTTCTAGTTTTATCATATAACAAAAGAAATTCACTTCTCATGACCACTTCACATCCTCCTTCCGTGGCTTGTCCAAGACTCAAAATACTACTTTTTAAATATGGTATGTAGTACACATAAGAAAGTAATATTTGTTCTTTGTTATTTCCTTCCAATATAACTGATCCTTTTCCTTCAATAACAACACAAGATCCATCTCTCAATCATACTTTACCAGTCACATTCTTGTCTAACATTGAGAACACTAACTGATCCCCTGTCATATGATTTGAGGCCCCATTATCTAGATACTAGACTTGTTATACAAAAGATTCTAGATCATATTTTGCAGGAACAACCTTGATTTCTGATGGAGGAAGTATCGAAGAACGTGCCATGTTTTATTTGGAGGCCCATGATCGTGCCTCCAAAGGTGGCCCACGAAAACGGGCATAACTTGGCCCACGAAGCTCCGTTTCAAGGCCATTACCAGTCAAATCGAAGCTTGAGACGAGGAGCACATTGTGGCAAACAGCCTGTAAGGCCCCGGTACCGGTGCCTCACACTTGGGCGTTGGATTTACTCATCAACGTACTTCTATTCATCAGAGTTAATAAAAACATACGCAGAATAATAAAACTTTCATAAAATATTACATAACAAACCATAACTTGTCTTAAAACAACATCTCGTCTTTCAAAATAAACAAACATTAAACTTAATGTTCTGGGGTCTTCCGATGTCAGCCTCTTATTCAATGCCACGTGTCCCCTCAAGCGAGCTGCCCCATCCTACTCACCTGGGTGCATACTAAAAGTCAGCTACGCTGAGTGAGTTTTAGTTAATCACATAACGTACATTACATACATACTTGCATACTTTCATTCATACTTTCATATCTTTATCTCGTTCTTACTTACCTTCGTTTCTTACGTTATAAAGAGCTTTACGCCCTACTTTCCTTGAGTATTATTAGGGCCCGGTCCCTCCTTCCTCGAGTATTATTAGGGCTCGGTCCCTCCTTCCTCGAGTATTATTAGGGCTCGGTCCCTCATCGTTACCTCATTTGCATTCATTCATATATTGTACATATCATATCACCATTTAACATAACGTTACAACTTGACATAACGTGCAATAACCAAAGATCGTTCATGTGCTGACAAGAAATCATTTATACTTTTCTCATATTCACGTAAGGCATATATTTATCACTTAGGATAAATGTATTAACAAACACATCGAGTATGCACACAGCCTCGAAAACATAACACAGAAATGGGGCTAGAAACTCACCTGAATGCGGTTACGTTCACCATTAATCGTAATCCCTTTCTTGAGCTGTGCACGGCTAACTGTATAATATTTACATGTATCAATTAACTATTACTACTCATATCGTATTTCTATCTTTATATAACCCACAACGAACGGGGTCCGGGGGCAGCGCCCCTGGCGGTGGGGTTCTAGGGGCAGCAGCCCCTAGCGGGGTCCAAGGGGCATAGCCCCTGGCTGGGGTTAAGCTGCCGGGTCAGCTTGGAAAAATTTTATTTTCATTAACTGTCTTAACACATTTTCCATTAACATTTTAAATTATTTCCTAAGTTGGGTTTGCTTAGTTTTGATGAGTTATGGACTTAAAGTTTGTGGACTCAGTAAGGTCAGGTCCAAACTGTCCATTAAAGCACTTAGGCCCACTAGGATCAGGCCCAAACAGAAACTGGGTCAGCCGAGAACTCTAAGCAGAGAACCCCTGTTGACCGAGAACCCAAGTTTGATTGAAATCCATGTTTGACCGAAATCCATGTTTGACCGAAAACATGAGCTGACCGAGAACCCTGTCACCGAGAACCCTCAGTCTTGGCCGAGAACCCCCATTTTGGACCGAGAACCCTTAGCTTGGACCGAGAACTCTCAGGTAAGTTGTGTTCAACTTACCTTTCGACCTTTATCATTTTTACCCAGCTTTGCTAACTGTTCTAAGGTTCATATCATGATCTTGGCCACTTTTCTCTATCATTCATACCCGTTTTGCACCCGTCATCATTACGGCTTCAAGATCTAGCCCGTTCTAGTAATAAAGTTTAAACCTTTATTGTGTTAAAACGTTCTAGGCTAGTTCTAGGGTTCCTTTATGAAACGTTTATACCTATGAGTCCATTTCATCTATTTTAATCATCAAATTTGTATTTTTATGAAACATCTAGACCCGATCTACTCAAGGGTCAAGTTTCATGGCAAAACGTTCATAAAAATGTAACCTTTAATCATAGAGAACATACCTTTTGATGTTTTTAGGTTACGGTTTAGCTCGATGTTCAATGATGATCTTGTATTTAGCTTGAGTAATCACTATCTAGCGATAATCGGCTTGGTTTTGGCCTTGGATCCCGTTTCCTCTCTTGCGGCCGATTATGAGAGGTTTGTGTGTGTTTTTATGCTGTAAAATGGATAAGATGGATGGAAATGGAAAGATTTAGGGTTTAAGGGGTATTTATACTCCCTTAAGCCCATGAACCTAAGGCCCATCTTTCCTTTTTAGTCAATGATTAACCCATCTAATTAGTTTACTTCTCTTACCTCTTTACTATTATTTATTTACTAACTCGAGTAAACTTTTCCGTTTTAAGAAATAAAATATTATTATTCGAAATTTTGGGATGTTACACAGCCCACGGCGGTTTGGCCCCTGTCCGAGGCCTAAAAACGCCTTCTAAATAAAGTTATGGACCTTTTATTGTTTTTTCAGCAGTTTTTGCATTTTTCTTTTTGGGTTTGTGTTTGGCCCATGGCCTTTTTAGGGCCCATTTCGTATTTGTAACTCTATTTATATGTTTCTTATGATTTGGAGAGACAGACTTGAATTTTGATAATAATTATTTTTCTCTTCACTTTCTCTGACCTTTGGGTGGAATTTAGGGGTTTTTGGAAGATCATCACGGGAATTCACTGAATCAACGTGATCCAATCTCCCGTTTAACCGTTGCATCAAGTTCATTCAGAAATACTACCTTTCCATGAACATCAGTATGTATCATCATTAGGGTTGGATCTTCTTCTTCTTCAGTTTGTGTTAAATTGGCTTCTTGATATTTTATCTTTACACCAGAACATAATGACTTACAAGAGTAGATTTGTAACAATTTATTTTGGACTTGTATTTCTTGGGTCTTCCATTTTATTTCTTTAATTGGTCTTGGTCCACATCTCTACCCTTCTGATTGAACCGTGAACTTTTCCCTCTCTATCCATTTTTTCACTATTTCTTGTTCTTGTAACTAAACTCTTTCTATTTAGCCTTCCACTGAGAGTATGAGAGCAATAACTGATCATCTTCCTTGAGAAAAGATTGCTGGCCCTTTATATTATTGCGTTCTTCAAACGTTTTCAATGGCCCTATTGCTTCTTGAAACAACATTGTGTCAAGATCAACGAACTGCTCTATTGAGGCAACAATTTTAATGAAATTCTCTGAACTAAATTTAGCAATTTACGAACCAACATATTCTCTTGATGAAACTGCACTAAGTTTACCCGCAAACTCATCTACGCTTTCACCATCTACGCTTTCAAATTCATTCTTCAGAGTTGCTAATCTCGCCTTCTTGACTCTCTCAACACCAACTAATCTTATTCTAATCGACGCCCAAATCTCTCTCGCTGATCCAACATTGAAGAACCATATCTTCTGGCATGTTTTGAAACAAATAAGCGGTTGTAGCGTTGTTCTTCTTCACATCAATTTCTGCATCAGCCTCTGGTTCATTTACATCCCACAGGCCATGAACATTGAAGATTGCCTACAATTTCAAGGCCCAAATGGTGAAAGTTTTGGCTGTGAGTAACGGACATTGCAGGGGAATCAACGGATTATTGTTCGCAATATTAACTTTTCGAGTGTAATTTCTTCCAAATCGAGGATCTTGATTCAGTCATTCGGATCACCTTCGATCTGATACAAATTGTAATCAGGCATCAAGAATTGATTCAAAGATTAAAACAAACAAGATGAACAATTAGGGAATTAGGGCTTTTGTATTATTAACAGAAATAACAAACTAATCAGACTGACTCAGTCGTAGTTATACAAAACAAATTACATAATAGTCCTCTAACTATAAAACTATGTAACATGTGAACAACCTGTAAACTTTCTTGGAATTACAATTTTATCCTCCAACAAAAAGGTTATCTCGATAGTCCCGAAAAAAATATGTATTCTTAATTATCTAATAGTTCATTTGAGCCATTTTTTTATACAAACAAAATTTGCACAACCCAAACTATACTTAATAAACCAATTTAAAACTTTATTTGTTTTAACTCAATAAAAATATCAGTTTACTTTTTTTTTGAATGACCATATTAATAAAGACAAAAACTAGCCTAGCAAGAGACTAGTCTACAACACAACACCCATAAATAAGACACCAAAAACACCAAGTATCAAAACAAAAAAGAGCACCAATTTTCCCAGTCCAACCTCGCTTGTTTTCCTCTATTCTTCACCCGAAGATAACCTAACCTAACCTTTTGATATCTTCCTTGATCATATTAACCGAAGCCCGTTTATTATCAAATATAGCCTCATTTCTTGCTTTCCAAAGACACCAACACGCGGCCATAAGGATAATCACCTGTATTGCTTTGCTTTTTATCGTCACTTTACCACTAGTATGACGATTCTTAAGAAGATCTCGGAATTTAAAGCCATTACTTAAGAGCCAATACAATTTTCATATTCAAACAAAAATATTTAGCGATTATCGGAGTCAACCCTACCAAATAATACTGCTAAAAAAGAATGTGTTATGGAGGTTAATAATCGTAAGTTTGTGATACTATACAAATTAATGAAAATTATAAAAATTATTTGCTAGTGGTCAACTATAAACAAAGTACAAATATTATATAAAAATCCTTAAAAGAATAAATTTCATGTATTGCACAATGATATGTCAAAATCTTGTATACAGGAAACCCAAATATATAACTTCCATAATACTTACCTTATCATTTTGGGTATCAGCTTTCTTCAAACATCCCAATCCCTTGCTCCATCGCTTTCAAGCTTCTTATGTGGTTTTGTAGTTTTGCACTATTTAATTGACTTAAGACATGTTTTGTTGCTATCCGTTATTAATTCTTTGTAAAAGATGCCTATGTTAGTATTGTTTTTATTTCCTGTAGAAGGATAAAAACCTTATATTTTCATTTATAATAGACTATTGGCAAATTAGATGCTAATAATCCAAATTATTATAACTCATTGCCTCATTTATTAGGAGCCCTAAATTTTATTTTTGTTTTTTCAAAACAATTTACGACATTCTGATTTATTGGGGGCATACAGAGTTACTTTTCCATTAGAGTTCATTGTCATTTCAAGGAAATGAAAGTTAGGAGTGTTTTGATTATTAGTGCCTAATATGTTAAGGGGTGTAAATGGGCCAAGCTGAGGCAAATGTCGCGTAGGCTGAAGCTCGTTTAACTTACGAGCACTCGAGCTCGATTTGCTTATTATTGTTTATAAATTTATTTTTTTCAATTATATTTCTATAAACTTATATTTATAATTTATGTATATAATATAATTTACTGTTATTTAGTTATTTTATTATATTTTTTCAAATATATAATAAAAATAATAATAATTTTTTAGCGGTTAACGAATTCTACAAATGAGGCACTGCAGAAATTCACCACAGCATGACACACTCACCTCCGAACCGGGGAATACCCTCACCTAGGGTCGGCACCAGTGAACACTCGCCAGAATGCAGGATAGTGCAGTAAGATAAAACCCATTTAGTTTAAGGATCGAACTAGTGATCGCTGCCTACTCACCTAATCTCTCATCATCACCAGGTGTCGCCGAAATTAAATAGTGGGGGGCATCAAATCGAATTTGGGTCACATGAACACCACGTTTATTTCGTACCACTTGGCATAATAATAATATAAATATAAATTTTATATAATAAATAGTTGCTATATAAATAAAAAGCTCATGAGTTTACTCAAGCTCAATAAATGAAAGACTTAGGACTTGTCTATTGAATAAGTTTATTCAAATTTTGGTTTGAGCTTGAGCTTATCAAACTTTGTTTTAATTCAAACTTTTAAGTAGTAAATTGAAAGTAGCTTACCAACTTTGCTTGGCTAGTTTATCTTGATTATTAAAAAAATATATTAGAATAATAATCCGTTTGATTGGATAAAGCAAATGAGATTCTAGGTTTAAGGAGTAATGATCAAAAGTAATTAAGGTTGTATGTAACTCTGTAGATCCATCCATCTAATCCAACCTCTCTCCTCTCTCACACACAACACACATTCTCACTCACAAAGCAGGGTTCAGACAAAACATCCACACTCTCGGACAGAACAACCACCAGAACAACAATAAGCTTTTGCTCTTTATTGCTCTCTCTCTCTTTCTCTCTCCTCAAAACACAAATCTCGAGATTCTCTTTCTTATTATTTTCATGAAACCACTAAAACATATACAAAACCCTTAGGCTAAGGGGTGTGGGGGGCTCTAATGGGGGCTCCAGTGGGGGCTCCAGCCAATAATATTATGACGTGTGGCAGAGAGAGAAACTGGATAAGGGGGGTGTTGGAGCCCCGTTGGAGCCCCTGGCCCTGGTGTGGAGGGGCTCCAGCGGATTTTTTTTTAATTTTTTTATAAATGTATTAAAAAAACGTATTATTAAAAAAACTCATAAATTATTTAAAAAAACACACATTAATTAAAAAAACACATTAATATCTAAAAATAAAATAAAAATTAAAGTACTAAAAAAAAACATTATTCTTATTCTTCGGCTTGGTCTTCTTCGATCAACCTCTTTCGGATACGTTCCTTTTGCTTTTCCATCAGCATTTAATCGACCGGATTTAGGTTACTGAAGTCTCTTGTAAGAAAGTCCAAATTTCTCATTCGGTTGGTCTGGTGATGACCATAAATCGTCGTCAATATAATCTGAATCTAGGTTTGGGTACCAATTTCCAGACATTTTTGGGTATTATATAGGAGTTTGTAAGGTGAAATTGTGTTTTGATATGGTTGAAATGGGAGTAATTTGGGGTATTATATAGAGGTTTTTAAGTTTTTTTTTTATTAATTCCGAGCTCAACGGCTCTTTTGGGCATCCACACCAGCTTTTTCTCTCTCTTCTCCCGCGACCACACTCACGCCTGCCTGGGGGCTCGCGCTCGCGCCCCGGTGGTGTGGGGTTAGCGCCTGAGGGCGCGAGCGGAGGGGCTCTCGCGCCCATGTTAGCGCCCCACACCCCTCAGCCATATTGAGTTATTTCTCTCTTTAAAAATATATTTATACAATTCCTTTACTTCTTTCTTTGCTATCTCTCTCTCTATATATCATCATGATGACAATAATAATAATAAGTGATGATGATTTGAGATGAGATTATGGCTGCCTCCTTATTAAATATTATGGCAGAAAACAACAACAATAATATTAATATTAATAATACTAATAATGTCACTGATGATGTCAAACCTACTGTGTTACATGACTTTCTTGGCCGTGGATGTGCTCCGGCTGTCGGTGGTGGTTCTTCGCCTTCTGCCTCGGTCTCTGGCGGTGGTGGCCGAGGCGGTGGGCCGGTTTCCACCACTTCTGATCTGGGCTCTGGTTAGTAGTAGCAATCTCTTTATCTTGATTTTTTTAAATGTTACGTTTTTTCTTGATTTTTGGTTTTTCGGTTTCAAAAGTTGATTCTTTTTGTTGATTTTTTTATAAATATTGTGAGTTTTCTAAATTGGGAAATGGTGATCGCATTTGGTAATTAAGTACAAGTGTTGATACATTAATTATATATACTATGTGACATCATCATATAGCGGTATAACAAGATAAAAATAAATAGTTACACAGGACGTATGACTTTACCAGTGGTCACGTCAGTCACTTCTGTGGCACTGGCCATATATCATACATGTATAATATGATGGTATCACTTAATATGGCCTGGACAAAACATTATTGTCCGAATGATATACTAGTCATGACCATATGGTCCGTATGACATGCCAATTGTGTCTGTATGACTGTATAACGTGGCCGTGCACATCTTTGGAGTTGGCCAAAAAGAAAACCAACAATATTTTGGAATATTTGAAGTAAAATGTTCACATTTGGTGCCTTTGATTGATGATATGTTATTGATTTAACCATGGCAGAAAGGCAGCCTGGAACATTTTTTGAAGGGGTGCCATACTTCGGTCAAAAACCCGATTTTGCAGGCTCAAAGATTAGATATTCTGGGAGTAAGCGCAGTAACTCTGATTCGGGTTTTTTGCCCCCTACAAGAGAAGTTATCCCCCAATTGCGGCCAGATTTTCCCGAGACCTCACATTTGATGAAAGTACGTTTTTTATTTGTTGAAAGTGAATAGCATAATTCTTTTTTTTCTTTATTATATAATTCAATTCTTCGCATTGCGAGCTTGTTTTTGGGATGAAAACGCATTGGAGCGCCTAATGCCTTTAAAAGTATAAGTTTCCACTGCCAAAAGCCTTTTAAAAACAAAGTTTCCACTGATTAATATTACCACTGATAAAAGTATCAGTTGCAATCCTAATGTATGATATGTTATATGGTTAGATGCTAAGAAATGTGGGCGGTGAGCGACCGAGATGGCCACACGAAGAGGAACCATTCATGGGCATGCATCAAATGAGGCCAACATCATCTTCATCATCTCACATGGTACAACAACAACAACAACAACAACAACAACAACCAACCAATGCATCCAAATGGGATCGAGCCATCCCTGTGAACGTTGGGCCTGTACTACAGTACCCTCCGCGTGCTGCTCAAGTTGCTGTACCTTATAATTATCAACCGGCATCTTCAAACAGATTCAAAGATTCCAATGCAGGTTCACCATTGATGTCCCAGTCAGCTGCTGATCAAGGATCTAGAACTGGAATCAAAGGGTCTGGGATTTTAAGCTCGGTTAATGTTGGTGGTACAGTTGGTGAACCAAGCAGCAGCAAGTTGAAGTCACTCATCAGTAACAATGAGCCCGGTTCTTCAAATCCGCCTCCGTAAGCATAATAACTTTGTTTAATATTTTTGACCTTTAACGATGGTGCGGTGGTAAGCACCTGATTCCGGTTAACAGTGGTCTTTGGATCGAATCTTGCTTCACTGGTTTCTTACCATGACCTCCCAAAGGCCACCTGCTTAGTGCTGTAATTCTATAAACGAGCCGAGCCGAACCAAGCCAGGGTGGGATCGGGCTCGGGCTCGTTTTACATATACAAGCTCGAGCTCGGCTTGTCAAAAGTTCGAGCCAGCTCGCTTACTTTTACAATTTTTAATAAATTTAAAATTTTGTACTTTTATACACACTAATATATGTATATATTAAAATTTGGGCTTTAATTCAACCCAAACGAGCAAGCTAATGAGCGAGATTTACCTTGGCTCGGGCTGAGACAATGCCAAGCGAGCCTTGGGTCATGAGGTTTTTGAATAACCCTGCACTTGCGCAGCACAAGTTGCGCTTAATTTACCTCATCCCATTGATTTGCAGGCTATTAACGGGTTCTCATAATTAAAAAAACAGAAAGTAATAACTCAGTTTAGTACACTGATAAGTTGTAATTCGATTTGAGATTTACTGTTTTTAATGCTTATTATCACAGCCATCAAGGATCTTCGTCTGTTAGTCGCCAAATGACCATATTTTATGGCGGTCAAGCCCATGTGTTTGATGATGTTCACCCAAACAAGGTCAAGATACATACTCTATTTCATTTCTCACTCTTTCTGCTTTAATATACTAGTTTTGTCATATAAGCAATTTCGGTTACAGGCTGAGGTAATTATGACCCTAGCCGGATCAAACGGAGGATCATGGTCAACCAGTTTCTTACCAAATTCTTCTCTAAAACCATCTGGTGTTGAGCCTGTTTCTCTGAGTGGTAAGAATGACTCATCCATTAGCAAATAACGGTCCGTTTTGGAAATTATGCTTTTTTAGCTGAACAAGTGAGCATGAAACCGTCATTCTAAACAAACAAACAAACGTATCTAATAAAATCTCACTCAAAAAGTATAATTACCAAACAAACAACCAACGTAAGTGCGTATTCCTAGTTTTAAGGATTGAAGATAATGTATGGTTTTGGGTACAGGAGGACAAATGAAAGATGCAAGAGGATCTGGTATAGAAGAAAAGAGTGAGGATAAACAATGAGGAATGAACGAGTTCGAAACTTTAAGGTAATTGATCGAATTCATCATAAACGGATGATTATTGTTGTAGGGAGTTGGATCATGGTGTAATTTAGCTATAATCCTTAACTATCAACATTCACAAATTAATCTATGCACCTCAGTTGTACTTCAAATGCCAAAAAGTTTTTAGTAAAATCTTGAAAACTGTTTCCCAAACTCGTACTAATAGAACTGTTTCTTTGTCAATGTTTAAAATCATGACACATCGAAGCTTAAATGATTAAAACGCACGAAAATAAAGCTATCAACGATAGTTGGGATAGACCGGGGAGAACATGCAACTCTCAGCAAATTTAACGAGATCCTTAGGGCGAGGTTGAAGAGAAGCTAGACCTGAAAAAATAATTCAAAAAATATATTTTAGTGACCATTTGACCTCGCTAAGAAAAACTAACACCCACCAAAGCTCAGCGCACCGCACACTGAGCAGATGGTCTTCGAGGGTTAGACAGAAAATCAGTAGACGGTTAACAACTTAACATTAAAATTTGTAAACTGAACATATTAAAGATTTACCGAGTTCGTATGCCTTCTCAGCTACTTGGGCTGCAATATGTGCTGAAATCTTTCTGATACAAGAAAATGGTGGAAATAAATATCCTTTGGCATAGTTTTCATCTGTTACTTGTGATGCTAAACCTTCAGCTGCATGAACATTTTAGGATTTAACATATAATCGTTGATTAAAAGTTAAGACGCCTCAAATGTCAGATTTTTTACTTACATGCTGCCAGAAGCAAATCATCATGTACACGTGTTGCCCCGCACATGATCAATCCCAAACCGAATCCAGGGAATATGTAAGCATTGTTTGCCTGCATGTTTTTTGAAGAAACCATAAGATGTTTGGAAACGATAATGAAACGGTTCAAGTATTTTCGGGCCGAGATTAGACCTGGCCAGGCACGAATACTTTGTCTTCATATGTCACGGGATCAAACGGGCTCCCACTAGCGAATATAGCTTTACCCTGCAAAATACAGAATTTTAAGACATGATAATGGAAAAAATCGAAGTTGAAATAGAACAAAACTTGCTAGTAGTTATAGTACCTTGCTCCATGTATATGCTTCTTCGGCGGTACACTCTGCTTGCGATGTTGGATTTGATAAAGCCATAATGAGAGGTTTCTACATACGCGCCATTTGATTAAATAAATATAGAATATAGGATTTCTTAAAACAAACGATTATTTATCGTTCTTGAGAAGGAAACTAACCTCGTTATTAGCTGACATGGTTTCGATAACTTCTTGTGTAAATTGCCTCCCCACACCAGATGTTCCTATTAGTACCGACGGTTTGATATCCTACATAATGAAGTCATATAAGCTTGCTTTACATACATGAAAGGAAAGAAAGGTGAATGGAGGCAGGCTTTGTACCTTTACGGCGTCTAAGAGATTGTAAATCGGTTCGTGCTCGTGAGCCCATGGAACTTTAAAGTGTGGAAGTGACTCTTTACGCGAACCCACGACCAATCCCTATGTCATTTAAACACACTTATTATGCATACTTCCCTTAGTATTGTAGTTACTATATTAATAAGAAGTTGGTATGAGTTTGAATGTGCAAACATTCAAACATGTTATTATCTGGCTATCACAACTTCAAACACTAGTATATGATATATATATTTCTCATACCTTGGAGTCAACAAGCCAGATCTTTTTGCGAGCCTCTTCTACATTAACACCCGTCTGCTTCGATATTTGCAGCGCTATAAGTTCTGCTATTCCCGTACCAGCCTTTAAACAAGAATGAAAATCACATGTGATAATTAAAAACTTATAATACTCGTTGCTAGTTAACAATAAACCAACGACTCGTCGTTGGCATTATTAAAAAGAAAATACCTCTCCGGCGCCTAGAAATAAAAATGTATGATCGGAGAGGGTGCCACCGATTAACTTCAAAGCCGAAAGCAAACCACTAAGAACCACAGATGCAGTACCCTGAAAAAACAGAGAGACAAAACACTTGAACTGTTTTCTGAGCACAAATTCTTTAATTCAAAGCTGCTAATTACCTGTATATCATCATTAAAAACAAGATGACCTGTGCGGTATCGATTAAGCAATGTAAACACGTTGTGGTTTGCAAAATCTTCATACTGGATAAGGATTTTCTCTCCATAGTTTATCTTGACTGCATTCATAAACTCCTCTAACAAGGCATCATACTCCTACATCAACCATAAGATAATTATGCCACCTCTTTTAAAAATGAATAATAATAATAATAACGAATTAAGGTAACAGGAATTAACTATACCTCTCCTCGTGCTCGGTTTTGCTTTAGACCAATGTAGAATTCATCGTTAAGCAGCTTCTCATTGTTTGTTCCGACATCAATAGTTATAGGCAAGCACTGTAACAAATATTAAGAAAGCACAATTTATTAACTTCTATAAAGCTATCAAGATGCTACAGTTAAGGCTGCAAACGAAAGTATAGTTAGTTTTAATTACAGCCGAAGGTCGAACTCCTCCAAGCGCGGTGTACAAAGAAAGTTTTCCTACTGGTATTCCCATTCCCTGCGCATAATAATCAGTTTTTAACGTTTAGACAAACATATTATGCTTTTGACTATCATATCGCGTTAGAGATCACACCTGGCAACCAAGATCACCGAGGCCCAATATTCGCTCACCATCCGTCACAACAATCACTTCAATGTTTCTCTCAGGCTAGTTTCTCAACACCTCAAGAACACGCCCTCTGGTGATCATATATAGTTAATTAGTTATACAACATTACAAATATTTTATCTTAGCTACCTTTCTTTAAATATAAAACTAAGAACATGAAAATGTAATCATACTTGTCTTTTAAAGAGATGTAAATTCCTTGTGGACGTCGAAAAATGCTTCCAAATTTCTGGCAGGCTTCCCCAACTGTGGGAGTGTAAACAATTGGGAGTAGTTCTTCCACATTATCGATTAGAAGCTTGTAAAACAATCGTTCATTTCTCTCCTGCAACACACACAATTCAAGTACAAACATGTGAAGATGATCATAACTATGAGTTTAAATGAGCCTAGCCACTCGTGAGCTACTAGAGATCGGCTAGTTAAAATTAAGCTTGAATCAAGCCGAGCTTAAATGAGGCCGAGCTTGTGCCTTTATAGAAGCTTGTTTAATATATACATATGAATCCGGGACCAAGCTTCACTTATCGAGCTCGTGCTGGCTCGCGAGAATGAACGAGCTTTTTAAATATATAAATTTTTATTTATTATATTAAAGTTATATCTTTTTCTACAATAATTCATGAAAAAATATTTGTTTTTGAATGTCCTTTTCTCATAGATGGTTTCCATCATATATATTCCTAATATACAATAGTTCAATACATTCATCTTATGTAACAATTGTTATAAAAAAATAGCTAAAAAGTAAACATATATATATTCCTAATATACAATAGTTCTATATTAATTGAAATATTAAAAGAATAATTTAAATTGTATATAAATTCATTTATAAAAATAATAAACAATTTGAACTTGAGTTTGTAACACTATTCACGAGCCTAGTTTGAGCTTTAGAAATAGAGCTTAAACTCGGGCTCGGTTTGGCTTAGCTCGTTAAAAATAGATCATCGTAACTTTTTTGTCGTTAGATCAAAAAGTACCTGAAGATCGATCAGAGCTATGTATTTTTGCAAGGGAACCTGATACTGACGGATCAATTGCAACACTTTCTTCTCCTAATTATCATAACAAAGAAAACAATCACGAAAATAATTTAAAAAAAAAAACATGAATGTGTATAAATGTCACACCAACTTACTTGGAGTTCTTGACTGGATATTGTGGGAGGAAGAAGCCATTTAAGTAATGAGCTTCTCTTTCTCTTTCCGTAAACGCTAGCCCCTTGTTATGGCACGGGTCTCGCAACAAATTATGCCCGCTGGATCACGCAAATTTTAAAACATAACATGTAAGAAAATTGTTAGAACAACATGATCATAACGTAAGCATTTATTAAACAATTAAACCACATGAATGATCACCTCGAAATCTACATGTTCCAAGGAGTAACAAGTTGACCTCCATGAACACAACAATTGTTATCAACCGCACCGTCTCCATCGTTTCCCATGATGATCACCTTCAAAATGCCTGAAAATAATGTGGCAAGAATATGTAAACAAAAACATGAAACTATAATACGAAATATTAATCCCATTAGAGAAAAATAATATTAAGGGAACAAGATGAATGTGTGACCTACCACAAATTTTTTTATTAAATTTTTGTTATTCAAGATTTGATTAAATGTGGAGGATGAAGAAACGTTGATATATTGTATGTGATTTTTTTTTATAAAATATGGGAGCTTGAAATGTGAGTGTGAATATGAGTTATATATGTGTATGTGTTCAAGAGAGAAAGTAGGAGAGTGACCATCTAAATGTTGAAGGTTTCTTATTCTCTTTCATGCCTATTTTGCTGCAAGATTTGAAGGTTTCTTCCCTTTTTTTCTAACTGAATATTATTTATGTACATTATTAATTTAGTAATTCTAAGACAGAAGAATAAAATGGTTATTTCCTGTGACAATTTCATACGTGTAACTTTGTGACACACGAATTCTAGCTTGTCCCGTGTCTACATTTTACTAGTTTTTTTTGTATACATTAATATAACTTTTTGTGAAACCGACAAGTAGAAGACAATTTAGGCAATTTACACATTAAAATCATAAGATGGACCACTTACTGTCTCAACAATATTTTCCCAACTTCTAAGACACTTTAGATAAGCCAACTTTGAAGACACTTTAGGCAGTTCTCAATGTCCAAGGTTTAGCTGTTTATTTAAGTTGTTACTTGTTAGGTACGAATATTCACCGTGTCACAATTTTCATCAGTTTTAACTTATGGTTTTATAGGACTAAAAAGTAGCACCCAACTAAAATAGATACACGATTATAATTTTGGTTTATATAATTGTATGTTTATGTATAATATCTTTATTATCTTTTATTTTTTTTGTATTATTTCCATCTATATTTATTGTGATTGTATCCTTATATATCTCAATTGAGAATGGAATGAGATCGACGTTTGAATCATTAGCCTAAACCCTACCTACTCGTTCTTCACCCATAATTAGCTAGAGTTGGTCCTTCCAGCATGACTGACAAAGAGATGGCTATGGGCTTGATGGGCCCACACAAGGCCCAAAATAAAAATTTAGTAGCTATTGGGCTTAAGCCCACTATGTGCAAAACGCAATGTAAATTATATTGATGATTTTTTAAAGGGTTGTAGTTACCGTAATCCTCCTATTCAACTACTTCGATTATTTCTGAACACCTCATAGTTTTTTTGCGGGGCTTCCAAAGGGTACCTCATTTGGATTCATTCTAAGCTGTTCCTAAAAAAAGTTTAGCGGGTCGTACACAGTACCTCATTAACAGAGAAGAACCATGGCCAGCTTCGAGAAGGCGATTTTTTTTTTAGCCAAATGTGAATTTTTTTTGGGCCAAGTAAAAAGAATATTTTGTTGAGTTTAAACAATTTAATTTTAAATGGACTTAAGTTGTGTAAAAAAACTTTTATATAAAAAATAAATTTGAAAATGTCTCAAATAAGACTAGAACCCACAACCTCTTGGTTAAATATCATACCTCTTTGCCACTAGATCAAGCACGTGGATATGTTATTGTGTTGAAACACTGATTATACATATTTTTTTCATATAAATACATATATTTAAAAAACAAATTTCGGGCCTAGCATGGTGTCGGGCCTGTGGCCGTCGACTACCCCGCCATCCCCTATGGCCGGCTCTGCGAAGACCATAGCTTTGTTTTCAGTATGATTGATTTTGCCATTCAAAAGAGGGTTGCAACACAACTTGTTGTCGGCTTGCCTACCTCTTTATTATAATTGGATCCTTTTTATTGAATATAACAAAAATAAATTTAAAAAAAATATATGCCCTTAAAATAATATGATTATTAAATCTTGATTCGATAAACTTTCCTTATTTAGAAACTTGGATGCTTACTTAGGCTAAGAGTAGACTTAGTCAAGGATGGCATGAGTCTGGCACTATCAAACCAATCTACTATGTGTATGGTCCATTATATTGATACATTGATGAGGGTCGATGATTCCGTTCTACCACTAGTTCCAATTGTGTTCCAACTACAAGTGGAATCTAATGTGCATATTTAGATGGATCATGGATCTATGGTAATAATCCTCTACCAGGTGACTGATTGAGAGGGACTTCTCTTGATCATGGGTCATTCAATATAAGTATCCTAGTTAAATAAATGATTGATCATGCACTTACATACTTGTTAAATTTTTTTATTTTATTCTAACTTTAAATGATATTTCATATATTAAAGGAATATCAGATTTTA
Source organism: Bidens hawaiensis (assembly GCF_021521415.1). NCBI lineage: Eukaryota > Viridiplantae > Streptophyta > Magnoliopsida > Asterales > Asteraceae > Bidens > Bidens hawaiensis. The sequence continues at coordinate 82,659 of NW_027506493.1, forward strand.
ATATCCCTATTGAATGATATTGGCCGATAATAATCCCTATTCATTTTATCGCCACTGTTGGTCCCAAATTCAAAAAAGTTGGCCCCCAATGGTCCCCCGTTAAATATGACTTAACGGCGTTATAGTTTTTTGTCAATTTCAAACCAATATTTTAGGGCTTTTGATCGTTAGGAGGATACGAGTCGATTGGTGTAAATCTTAGTTCGAAACGGTGCTTCAAAATGACGACACAATGCTTCAATTCGGGTGTTTAAACTTACAATTAACCAAAATTAAGTTGTTTGGATCATTGTTTGGAGCTAAGTTTTATATCATTCGACTCGTATCTTCCTTTCGATTAATAGCCCTAAAAAGTTAGTTTGAAATTCGAAAAAAAGTATAACGTCGTTAAAACCTTTTTAACGGGGGACCATTGGGGGCCAACTTTTTTGAATTTGGGACCGCCATCGGCGATAAAATGAATATGGATTATTATCGGCCAATACCATTCAATAGGGATTATTAAAATGATCCAATTACAACAGAGAGGTGGATAAGCGGGCAACAAACTGCGCGGCCACACTCTTTTGAATGGTAAACCCGATCATACTAAAAACAAAGTTACAGTTCTTTGACGTCGATAAGTTACAACGCACGACCCGTTGAACTCTTTTAAGAAATGTAATATCTTCTGGAGCAAGGGACCCAAATGTATTAAAAGTAAAATGAATGAAGACGTGTTAATTCTCGACACATGCTTTCTTAAATGAACCACAAAGTAACTGCATTGAGCCTGATTTTCAAGTCTAGTTAAAGTTTCTCATACTAACCAAACAAAAGAAATGATACACCTCATAAAAATCTATCAACATGAATAAGAGTGCAACAATCAATCAAAAGAACAAGATCGTAAAACTTAGCTTAGAAAGAGCAATATTTTGTTCATGTTAATATCATACCGACCCAAATATATATAATAGACGTAGACCAAATAAACTGACCCGTTTGGAGCGTTGTCCAATCCCAAATAAATGTAGGTAAATTGGATATTAATAATCCAAACTAAATGCCATTGACCGATAGTAATCCCAATTTAGTTTATTCCCACTAGTAGTCTCAAATTTTATAAAATTGGCACTCAATGGTCCCTCGTGAAGAAAAACTTAACTGCGTTAAGTTTTTTCTGAATTTCAAACTAAGTTATAGGGCTTTTGATCAAAAAGAGGATATGAGTTGATTCATGTAAAACTTAGCTCGAAATGATGCTCCAAACAACTTAATTTTTGTTAGTTTGAAGTTTAAACACCCGATTTGAAGCACTAATTAAGCCGTTTGAAGCATCGTGTCGAGCTAATGTTTACATCAGTCGACTCATATTCTCCTTCTAATCAAAAGCCCTAAAAATCATTTTGAAATTCGGAAAAAACTTAACGTCATTAAGTATTTTTTAACAAGTGACCATTGAGAGCCAATTTTTTTAAATTTGGGACCACCAGTGAGAATAAACTAAGTTGACTCCGACACATCATTTTAATTGTGTATTTTATGTATTTAGTTACACAATAGTACAACTTGTGTTGGGAATGCGTCGGAAACTCCAACGCATTTCCGACACAAAGTTTTAATTTTGTAATTTTTATGTTTTAATATGTTAAATTAAATCATAATACAAAGGGCGTCAGAAGTGTGTTAGAACTCCCGACGCAATTCCGACACTAAATTTTTTTTATTTTTAATATGTTGATCAAACTGATAATACAGATTGCGTCAGAAAAGTGTGTTGGAATTTCTGACGTATTTCCGACGCAATATTTCAATTTTGTATATTGTTTTTGGTAATATTTTAAGGTAAGTAAAAATACAAATTGAGTCAGAAATGTGTCGAAATTTTTTTTTAATATGTTGATCAAAATGATAATACAAATTGCGTCAAAAAAGTGTTGGAATTTCTGACGCAATATTTCAACTTTGTATATTGTTTTTGGTAATATTTTAAGGTAAGTAAAAATACAAATTGAGTCGGAAATGTGTCGAAATTTCCAACTCATTACAAAGCATCATGTTAATTTTGTGTTTCATTAATACATTATTAAAATAAATAATGTAAGTTCCGATGCATTTGTGACGCAAAATTTATTTTGCAGAAGTTGCGTAGCAAGTTGCTAGAAGTTGTTACATATTTGCTACACATTTTTGACGTTCTAAATTTGTTTTTTGATTAAGAAGCTCCGGCACTTGATTTTTTTCTTCCATATTTATATAGCTTCACCATACATGGAATACTTTCATTTTCCGAACTCATACATATTATACAATTACGTACATATGAGTACGTATCATTACACTTATACTTCTAGAATTATAAAAGGTTGTTATAAGTTATAAGTTCTAATGGTATACACACATATGTACTTAAACGTATGATATTGTAACATCCCAAAGTTTCAATAAATAATATTTTATATATTATCTCTATGGATGGACAAGTTTACTTAAGATGGTAAATAAAATAATAATAAAGGATGGTAAGATAAGTAAGCTAATTAAAGAGAATTAATCATGGACTAAAAAGGAAAGACGGGTCTTAGGTCCATGGGCTTAAGGGAGTATAAATACCCACTTAAACCCTAAATCTTTCCATTTCCATCCATTCTTATCCATATTACACCTTAAAAACACACACTTAAGCCAAACAGTCCCTCCTTAGCCGGCGGTCACCATCCGAACCCAAAACCAAGCTTTGTAATATTGGATCTTCGATCATACAAGTAAGCTAAGAAGTCCTAGATCACGTACCAAGCACAACACGGTTCGGAGAGAATTCTAAAGATACGTTTTAAGCTTAAAGGTTACATTTTTATGAACGTTTTTGCCATGAAACTTGACCCTAGAGTAGATCGGGTCTAGATGTTTCATAAAAAATAAAAACTTGATGATTAAAATGGACTCATTGGTATAAACGGTTCATAAAGGTAACCCTAGATCTAGCCTAGAACGTTTTAACCCCATAAAGGTTTAAGCTTTATGTCTAAAACGGGTTAGATCTTGAAGCCATGATGGTAATGGGTGTAAAACAGTTATGAATGATGGTGAAAAGGTGTTAAAAGCTCATGATTTGAACCTTAGAACAGTAACTGAGCCTGATAGAAACATAAAAATGGAATGATGAGCTGAACTGGGTGTTCTCGGCCAAGATTGAGGGTTCTCGGCCAACCCATGTCCTCGGCCAGATACGAGATCTAGGTCAACGGGAGTTCTCGGTCAACGAGAGTTCTCGGTGACCTGGGTCTCGGTGACTAGGGTTCTCGGTCAACGCGAGATCTCGGCCAAACCTGAGTTCTCAGTCATACCATAGTTCTCGGTCATGAGCTGGGTTCTCGGTTGGGTTTTGAGCCTGAATCCAGTTGGGCCCAGATGGACAGTTGGGCCCAGATAGCGAACAGTTGGGCCTAAATTAACTAAATCCACAAATATTAAGCCTATTATCTTAGGCTTGGTAAATAAGCCCAACTTAGAAGATAACTTAAAATGTTAATGGAAAATGTGTTAAGACAGTTAATGAAAATAAATTTTTACAAGCTGACCTGGCAGCTTAACCCCAGCCAGAGGCTCTGCCCCTTGGACCCCGCTAGGGGCTGCCGCCCCTAGAACCCCGATGCCAGGGGCGCTGCCCCCGGACCCCCGTTCGTTGTGGGTTTTATAAAGATAGAAATACAATATGTGTAGCAATAGTTAATTGATACATGTAAATATTATACAGTTAGCCTTGCACAGCTCAAGAAGGGGATAACTATTAACGGTGAACGTAACCGCATTCAGGTGAGTTTCTAGCCCCACTTCCATGTGATGTTTTCGGGGCTGTGTGCATACTCGATGTGTTAATTAATACACTTACCTTAAATGGTAAGTTTATGCCACATATGATTTATATGTTATTTATGTATATCTTGAATGTGAATGAAAGCTTGTCTGTACGTGAACGATCTTCGGATATTGCACGTATTGACAAGGGAGGTATGTGTATGATAGTGAATGTGTAAGATAGATATATGTTCAACATATGAATATGTATGAATGATTAAAGAAAGTATATGTATGTTACGGGTATTTAAAGATAGTATGCTCGAAGATGAAGAAGTAAGGGATCAGACCCTAATAATATCTGAGATAGAGAAGAAAGGGAACAGACCCTAATAATATTTGAGATAGAGAAGAAAGGGTTCAGACCCTAATAATATCTGAGATAGAGAAGTAAAAAGGGATCAGATCCTAATAATATCTGAGATAGACAAAGGAAAGAGGGATCAGACCCTAATAATATCTGAGATAGAATGAACAGTAATTATATAGTATGAAAGTAATATAAAGTATGAACGTATGTATGAAATTATGTAATGAAAGTAAATGAGTAAAGAAATTATTATGTATCTTCGGATGCGTAATTGAAGGTAAGTAAATGTATTGCATGATGTATGATTAACTAGAACTCACTCAGCGTATCTGACTTTTAGTATGCACGCAGGTGAGTAGGATGTGACAGCTGGCGTGAGCGGGACACATGGCAGAAGGATAGAAGTCTGGAATCTGAAGACCTGCTATGTTTTATGAGTTATGTTTTGATTTTGAAATACAAGAAGAATGTTTAAAGACATGTTTATGATTTGATATGTAATGTTTTATGAAAGTTTTATATTCCGCGCAAGGTTTTAATTAACTTTGATAAAAAGAACTGTGTTTATGAGTAAATCCAACGTCCAATGTGAGGCACCGGTAACGGGGCCTTACAGATATGTGTATAAGTTTGTGAAGTCAAAGTATTTCATGTATGATGAAGTTGTGTAGAAGGTGAAATAAGAAATAAAATGCGTAGTAAATGTGTAGCAATACAAACTGCTACATAATTTCAACTTTTAATCATTTTTAGAGGCTCAAACGTTTTTCTTTCTATCTAGTTTGTTTGTTTTTTTGTTTTTTTTCCTTTGTATAGTTCACTTTAGGTTGAATACTTTCATTTCCCTAAAGCCACTTAACGGGCTGATAAATTGAACCGAAGCAATTACCTACAATTTTTTTTGGGAAACTGATTTTTTTGGTTCGATTTCAATTAACCGAACCAAAATATAACCCAACCAATTTGTGTGAATTCAAAGACCACTAAAATACTTAATCATATTAGCCTAAGTTGAGAGTTCACTAGTTTTTGTTATATACTAGTATTTTGACCCCCGCGTTGTGGGGGTAGGAAAGTGTAAACGAAAAACTAACGACGTCCACATGTTACTACGAAATTGGTTGTCGATTAACATCCGTCTATAACATTCAAGACTTTCTATAAAAAGAGAAACCACATATACGCTTCATGCTCGTCAACCACCATGACACCACCTCTATCTCCACATGATTTTCTACTTGAAAATCGTACTCGAAATCCTTGTTTTGTAAGTTTGAATTGTCAATTTCATATTTTTTAAATTCAAGCATTTAAAAATAGGAAACAAAGAGACCAGAAAAAATGTAGTCTATAAAGCTCAAAAAATCATCACAATTTTAAATACTTTTAGCAAGAAACTTGATACATGATTATTCAAAACCAAATTTTAACTCACGATCCTAATTAATAAATGGTTTATTAAATTTCTTTTATGACAACTTAATTGAGTGAGGGTGTGTTTGGGATTGCTTATTTGAGTGAAAAAAGACTTTTGATTAAAAGGACTTATAAACTTATGAAATTTTGAAAAGAAGTTTTTAAAAGAATGTTTGGATTAGCTTATGTGTTGGGGAAAACCAAAATGACCAAAAGGGACACTCTTTTTTAAAAGGAGTGTAACGGGGTTTAAGGGTGAGAGGGGTGTAATAGGTAAATCAAACTCATTAAGTTAATAAGTTACATATTCCTAACTTTTCAAAACCCAATATATTTTGCCTTCATCATAAGTTAAAATCCATAAGGCCTTATGGTTTGCCAAACACCTTATACACCTTATTAACTTTTCAAAAAGTTTATAAGTTATACGTTGATGAAAATAAGGAATCCCAAACACCCCCTGAATGAAACTTTTTTTACTACACAAAGTCAAAAGGGTTTGTTGGAAGCAAGGTGTCCATCAACTAATATAGGTATTGAATAATATATAAGAACATTACAATTATTTGTACAACTCAATAAGCATAAAATACATATCATTTAACAACCACCACTCTCATCTTCTTCTCAATGGCAGACCATCATCTCCGTTCTTCTTCACCGGAGACGTAAGCGCACAATGTTAGTTAATTTCTTTGTTGAATTAAAATTGTAACCCTGTTCGGTTATAAATCTTCATTATCATCATATTGTAAAAATGAAAGCATCCTTGAGTCGGTTTGATTGCTAAATGCTAATCATATGCATTGGTGGACCTATGTAGTAGGGGTGTTCATCGAATAAGATAATGGATTATTCGGGTTATTCGGTTCGGGTTATTCGGATTTGAAAATTTTTGGACCCTATCCGAAATCCGATCTGATCCGAAAAAGGAATATTCCTATCCGATCTGAATCTATCCGAATTCAATTCGGATCGGATTTGGATAATATCCGAATAATCCGAAATTATCCGAATAATCCGAAATAAACCTAAAAAAAATCATATTTTTTTGTGCCTAACATTTAATAGTTTAGAATCACAATAAACATACAAACCGGAAAATACGAATTACTCTTAACACAAATTTAAAATTTAAACTTAATATAATAGTCTAATAAATATACCAAACTGGAAAATACCACTAAAAACATGTTTTTTATTCGGATTAATCGGATATCCGAATAATCCGAACAATCCGAAATTTTTAAAATTCCATATCCGAATCCGATTCGAATCCGAATTAGTTATTCGGATATTCGGATTGATCCGATCCGAATATCCGAATAAGAATTCGAATCGGTTTATTTGGGTTTTGATTTCGGTTCGGATTTCGGTTTTTTTCATATTTCAGATTTCTTGAACACCCCTACTATGTAGTGTGAAGGGGGTCGCCGACCCTGTAAAAAAATTGTGGTATATATTTGTTAAAATCCTGACCGAACTCTGTGAAATTTTAACACCGACCCCTTTGGAATTTTGAGAATGACAAAATGATCCTTAGAATTTGAGAACAGCCCCATTAAATTTCGAGACCGACCTGAATAAAAATAAACTTATATATTTACAATTATAATTATGTAAATGTATATAAATAATTTATCTAATAAAATTTGAGTGTAACAGAAACAATTTTACTACAAATTTAAGCTTAAATGCCCGATCAATCTATATCGAATTTTTAAGCCCAAGTCCCAAACTCTTAACTCAGTCTACATTTAACCAAATTATATAAAAGGTTTTTTTTTAAGGCAAACTTTTATATAAAACCACTCTGGATAGAAATTTCTAACCAGTTTCAAGACAAAATTACATACTAAGTAACGGGCTTTTAAGCCACGTCACCAGTTCATACGATGTTTAAAGTTACAAGACGAATACCACAAAAAAGAAACCGAAACAATGGAATCAAAGAGGCTTTCTTTATACTTGATACTCGAACCAAAAATCATTTCGTTCCGCGCGCTCCAAATGATCCACCAAGCTATAAAAATAATCGTCCCGGCGACCTCTTTTCTCTTTTTCACCCAAGTATTATAATCCAACCAATCAATAATACTTTTGGGGCCTTTATTGATCGGAAAATCCAAATCCAACCACCGAGAAATAGAATTCCAAATTTTTGATGCTATAGCACAACCTCCAAAGACATGATCCAACACTTCCACTGAATTCGAACACATCGGGCAATAAATAAAAGGGATATCTAAACCTTTCAAGCTTAAATTATACCTCGTTGGCAAACGATCTAATAGCAATCTCCAAACCAAAATATTGACCTTTCTAGGAGTACACTTGTTCCATCTCATTGGAGAATAACCACTCGGAGCCTCCCACCGATCAAGATACGATCTAATTCCTTTTACCGAGAAAAGATCCTCCGATTCCAGCTTCCACGTCCACTTATCATCATAATTAGACAAGGAAAAGAAGAGAAAATGGATATCATCTCGATATGTTGAGCATCACCACCCCACCCCTCAATTGCCTTTTCCAATTCCACACCCAATCCTTGTCAACCAACTTCTCATTAAGGAAGCAATCTTTATTTATCTCTAGATTGAATAATCTAGGGAACTGAGAACACAACGGACTATTTCCAATCCACACATCTTTCCAAAACAAAGTATTATTTCCATTCCCAGCTTTTTTTCTAATAACCGAAAGAGGAATTCTGTTTCATCGTTGAGTTTACTGATTGACTTAACTATCATTGCCCAAATCCCATTTCCTTTGATGTTTTGGACCAATCCATGTTGATCAATGTTATTCCGGTAAATGGACTTAATCACCCTCACGTACCCACAAGGAGTTAGGACTGTTAACAAACCTCCATCTCCATTTATATAACAAAGCCAAATTAAATTTTTTCAAGCTGCCAATGCCCAATCCCCCTTTTTCTTTATTAGCAATCGCGAGCTTCCACTTAACCCATGGAATTTTATGACTGTGCTCGACCCCTCCCCAAAAAAACCTACTCCGTAAAGCTTCTAACTTGTTTATCACTCATGCAGGCATTAAAAAGAGAGAAAGGAAGTATATACTCAATGAACCAAGCACTGAAGAGATAAGAACCGCTACTCCCTCCTATAGATAACGTATTTGCTTTCCATTTAGACGTGGAACTTTAAACTTATT
>NW_027506494.1:0-77369 GCF_021521415.1 Bidens hawaiensis
CCTTGTGCCAGACATCTCACTTTCTCAGTGCCAGTAGTTCTAACGTTGTAGGCCTTGAGCTCAGACATGAGATGATAAAATCTCGACAGCAGTGACTCGATATCTTCTCCTGATTCCGGACCAAACAAATCGAATTCACGCTTTAGTTCCCTAGCGTGAATATCTCTCAGTGAATCCGACCCTTCACATCTTTCAACCAAGGCGTTCCATAGTGTTGACGCTGTAGTGAATTGGTTGAACTGGTGAAACAAATCGCTGGAAAGGGCTTGTGATAATAGTGAGAAAGCCTTCTTTTCAGCTTCAAATGCTGTCTTCTGTTCATCAGACAGCCTGAAATAGCTTAAAGCTTCACCATCGTCGTTGGTTGGATGAACCCAAGCTGTTTGAACAGCTTCCCATAATCCAGGATTCACACCGGTTATGTGAATCTGGAATCTAGTCTTCCAAGTGTTGAACTCGTTTAACGCCATTAGCTTAGGAGGCTTGTTATAGCTTCCCGATTCCGAGTCACTTTCGAGGATTGACTGGATCCTCTTGGTTGTGCTTGTACTTGAAGACATGTTTGCTTAACTCCGAGAAGACTGAAAAACACTTAAAATTTGCTAAGTGTTGAAAAAACAGTCTGCTGATCGAATGTGTTGTATTCGATCGGATGAGTGGTCTATTCGATCGGGTGTGAGCTGACTCGATCGAATGTCTGTTTGGGTTAAGGTTCTGGTGTTATGAGGCTGATTCGATCGAATGGGAACTTTTTCGATCGAATAGGGTGTTAGGTTCGGTCGGATAAGTATCTGGTTCGAACGAAACGGGTTGTGTATCTTGTTCGATCGATTGGGAACTAGTTCGATCGAATGGGGTCTTGGTTCGGTTCTGATGTTGACTTAGTCGATCGGATGGGTTATGACAATCGAATTTGACACTGATCGAATGGGTTGATCAAATGGGTGACTAAGTCGATCGGTTGGGTACTGGTTCGATCGAATGATTGGGACTTATTCGATCGAACGAAGGGAGCGTATGTTGAGGCGGGAAAAGCTGGTTCGGTCAACGTTTAAACTTGTTCGATCGAATAGGAGGGCTATTCGATCGAATGGGTTCCAAAAATAGACTGATTCGATCGGGAAATCTGGATTTTCCAAAATTAGAAGATTTTGACGAAAATTCGGATTTTGAAACAAAAACAAGAAATCTTGACGATCGAGGACCACTTTATGACTATTTTTTAAACTTATAACATAAACACAACTTAATTCCAACCCAAAAACGGATCAAAACAACCAAAAACTCGAAGAACACGAAGAACGCGAAGAACGTTCTTGACGAAAACCCGAATTTTAACACGAAATCCTTTGATCAAAAACCAAAATATGACAATATTAACTGTTTTTGACACAAAACCGATGAACACAAGACCAAAAACCAAGATTTTACCGGAAATTTTACGTAAAAATAACGAATTTGACTCTAAAAACGCAATTTTTACCACGAATCTACCGAGAATCAAGAACCAAAGGCTCTGATACCACTTTGTTAGGACCGATCGGGAGACGGTTTCCCAACGATTCTCGGGGGCAACGTGTTAGAGTGCGGAATCCTACTAACACGGCGACTCGGTGGTAATCAACGACACAAACGGTAGCAATTCCTAGGATGATATGACGACCAGGTGCGGAGGAAAGGACCGAAGGGGTTGACGGGCAGAGAGGATTTCCGGGGAACAGGTCGGCTGTGTATGTGTGTTATGTGTGCTTCTCTTCTGAAAATCCCTAAGTAACGTTTATATATCGAAGACTCATTCGATCGGATGAGTCTCTCATTCGATCGAGTGAAGCTTTGTTCGATCGAATGAGCCTGGTTCGATCGAATCAACCTTTTGTTCGATCGAACCAGTTTTCGTTTGACATTTACAATACGTTAACTAGGTTTCACTATCTTTAGTCTCATGCCGACCTACCCTGATAGAACTGGGGACATATATATGACATTTCATGTCCTAACAAGCTGCCTCTTGGAACATGCAGGTCGCGTAAAGGACCTTCTGGTTCTCACTACATCCGCTAATGGAGAGGACTGTCTCCATCTTGTCAATCCAGTTGTAGAGCCCAATGGCCCCTTCGGTTCCCTTGAATGGCCAAGGCTTACAGGCCATGAATGTCTTATAGGAGCATCCTTTGTCCAAGGCTCCTGATTCGGGTTCTGGGGTCTCATTCTGACGACCCTGACTTGATTCGGCCTTGCTGGCCTCATGTGTCGCAATTGCTTGCGCGATTATTTCCGCTAGTTCCTCGGGTGTCATGGTAATTCCCTTGGCTTTAGTTGGAGGCATTCTCGCTTTAAAAGAGAATGGAAATATATCAAACTTAGCGCATGTACTCTGAGCACCTAATGTTATCGTTATTTACTAGACAGTGTGACCCGTGTTCCTAAGTGTGTGTATAGTTTCTTTTGAAAATATTTTCTTTGAAAAATATTTCATGCGATTCCCCAACGGTTATAGTCTAGGTTAAAACTTCTTTTCCTAGTTCGCTATAACCAGTGCTCTGATACCAATCTGTCACACCCGGCCCTGAGCGGCGGAAACAGCCGGGCGTGCACGAGTGGGGATTGATAATTAAGCACGGGCCATTGCAAAACATTCAAAGATTTTCATTGCGCATGAAATGTTTAATACAAATACATTACATTGTTTAAAGATTACATAAAAACATCCAAGTATAAAAACTGTTGAAGATTTCCACGCCATATCCCCTTTGCGCGGCGGGTACAACCACGCGCATCGAAGGGATAGAACTAAAATCTTCCAAAAAGCTAGTTTTAGATGTTCAGCGTGAGGTGCTCTAAGTGTGACTCCATGCGCTACCTAGTTATCTCCTGAAAGACACGTAAAAATATTTGAATCAGTATAAACTGAGTGAGTTCACAAGTTTTAGTAACTTGATAAATCGTATTGCATCATAATCTTGGTACAAATCATTCTGAAACATAATTCTGATAGCATTATTAAACACATGCTTGGTAAAACATAGTTCTATCAACATATTCTGATAAACTCGTTGCGCGGTTTACGCGCGAACATTTCTGGGAACTGTGCTCGTCTGTGTAAGTGGCGCTGCCACTACGAGCTAAAATAATGTAATACCGTCCCGCGGGTTACGCGCGGACACTTCTGGAAAACTGTGCTCGTCTGTGTAAGTGGCGCTGCCACTACGAGCGAATATTACTGTAATACCGTCCCGCGGGTTACGCGCGGACGTTGTGCCGGAAAACAAGGCGCTCGTCTGCGTAAGAGGAGCGACCTCTACGAGCGGGCTCAAACCCATAGTACTGCCCCATGACCATACTAGGCACTCGTCTGTGTAAGAGGCGCGACCCCTACGAGTGGGCGGATCAAACCAGCAGTCCCTACCCTTAGAGTTCCAATGGTAGAGTGATCACTTACTCGAATCTGGTGCACTAACATTGAAATACCATAGATAACTGTTCGCATTGCTCATCATGAAACATAACTTAAACACGTAATCGTTTGCATAGCTTGTAAGTATACCATGATAAAACATTATTTAAGTACGTGTCCCTCGCCCCGAAAGTAGTTTAAAAACAGTGAAAACAGTGAAAATAGGGGCTGTGAGACTCACCTGAGGTTCTTGTTAAGGGATTTAGTCGAGATTCGGGTTTTCTTGGTGTTGGTCTTTGAATTTGAAGGTCTAGAATACGATGAAATAGCAAGAAGTATATAAGAAATAGGAGAATATAAGGTTTGGAAAGTAGATCTCAAGTTTATAACCTCGGCTTACCTAGTAACTGGAACGGAATCGAAAATAATGGATGCTTGGGAGATGATTAGTGCAAGTTTGCAGTTCTTTGAAGTGTGTTTTGAGTGATGATTTAGGTTACATATTTATAGGCAAACTCAAGGGAACACAGTCCCTTGCTTTAGGGGATTGAAATCTTTTCATATCTAAATGTAATGATGATAAAGTATGGAAGTTATTATTATTTACTTAAGAGTGGAGTGGTGGTTAAAAGATTTTGATTTGATTTGGACAGAACATGCAGGTCTGGGGTTGGTGAGAATAGGGTGGCTGACAGTTGACTTTTCATGTTACAGTGTGCTTTTGTCAGTGTACAGTAAAAAGTGGAAAATCTCTGAAACACGCTACTGTTTCCTTTTCGGGCGGGAGTAATCTCCTTATAACTGGAGAATAGACTAAGTGTTCTGCGCGTATAACTTTGTGCGCATAGCTTTCTGTGTGTAGGACATTTCTTTGCTGCGGGTAGATACGTAACCTTCTCGCAGTTAGGGACATTTGAGTTTCATTTGTAGATTCTCCAGGTGGTCTTGGTATTTCAACATAGTGATCAGTCATGTTGAAGTCAATTCCATCTTGGAGCTTCAGACAAACTAGCTCTCAACGTTCCCGCCATGCGGGTAGGTTAGTTCCCCTCCCGCACGCGCATAATTGGTTTTGGGATGCACCCGCCTTAGCCTTATGCGTGACGGTCAACCCATTTAGACAACATAAAGTTTCATGAAAACATAAGGCCAAAACGTTCACGCATGGCGCATATAACATATGCTCACGCTGGTTCTTAACATGGTGCGCTCGCGCAGGTTGCACATAACAACTGCACGCGCTGACTAACATGGCGCGCTCGCGCAGGGCGCACATAACAAATGCACGCGCTGACTAACATGGCGCGCTCGCGCAGGGCGCACATAACAAATGCACGCGCTTAATATTTACAATTACCTAATTATTAGGTTGATTACTTGGCTTATGGGTTTGGGAATTTACCGGTTGTCACACCTTATCACTAAAACCGCCTATATCAAGGTTCGGGAGAGTTGTTCCAATATTACCAAGTGCAAAAGAGTGGTCCTGCAATTTCCACGATTGAGACCTGGAAGCCACAAATGCATATGCGGAGACATCCTCAGCCGAGAAAATTCCTAAGCCTCCGCAACGCATAGGGAAGGAAGCCAACCTCCACTGGAGGTCCCCAAAATGCGGTCCTCCACACACGACAATATCTTCAATTGCCCCCGCAGGCCCGCATCAAAGATGGACACAGCCTCTTTGACATGTTCAGGTTGACAGGTCCGGAGCCCAAACACTAACTTAGCAACCCCCATGCACGAGCGTAACAAAAGGAGCTCACTTTGGGGGTCCCTCAGGTCCGGCAGACGTTTCATAAGTTCAACCGCCCTCAAAGCTCTTTTAGTTGCCAAAGACCGAATAAACCCTGCATCCCGACTAACCGCTCCCCCCCAAGAGTTTAACTCCCATCGCAGGCCTGCTAATCTCTCCAGGGAATAAACCCGACACTTTCTTCGAATTATCACATGACGGCCAAAAAACCTCTGTTTTTCGAATATTAAGCCTAAGCCCTAGAGACGCCCCCTCTGAGCGAATAATGCCCAACGCTCTAGCGACCTCCTCAGCCTTACCAATAATAGTGCCATCGTCTAAATACCAAGCATGGAAGGGCAAGGAACAGGTCCCCTACACCCTAAGGATGAGCGGATGAAGGACCAACGCAAAAAGAAGAGGGCCAAGGGGGTCCCCTTGCTGCACCCTAGTAAAAGCCCCGATATGAGTATCCCCCACATATAAACGGGCGGGGCGGGCATATAAAAACTGGACCCATGGGAAGATTGATGGACATATGCAGCTAACTTCCCTGAGAAGGGTCGTCCGATCCACCTCGTTGAAGGCGTTAGAAAAATCAACAGTGAACATAGCCAGGGGCTCGTCAGAATGAAACGCGCTCAAAAATCTGTTAGCACTATGCAATACCGCTTCTGCCCCGTTAGGGATCCCAACCCCGAATTGGAAATCCCCTAGATAAGCAGCCACCTTTTTCCCTATTTTACGCATAGCGACTTTCGACACCGATCTTCTCCAAATGGCCCCCACTGCGATGGGTCTAATTCCATTGTCAGGCTTCAACAGGGGGGTTAACGGTGCCGAAGCAATGAACTCCGCTAGAACTTTTGGACAAAGCCCCCCAAGCCACAAGTTGACAACATCAGTGATGGCCTTGTTTTTAGATCGGTTTAAGTCCAAAATCGATCCATACACGAGGGTGTCAGTCATATCATGTTGGCTTGTTGGATTTTTGAACCCGAGCACGACCCATATATATATATATATATATATATATATATATATATATATATATATATATATATATATTCCTATTAAAGACATCAACCCTATTTTGGTCACACTTAATATCGTGCAACTCCAAACTCGACCCGTTTATCTAAATAGGTTGGAAGCTTGCAATAAACGGGTTAAACGTAAAAGGGCAGGCGGTGTTTACTTAAATGGGTTGACAGGTCGACCCGTTTAATAAACGGTTTAAATAGGTCATCTAAAAAACGATCCTTTATTAAACGTGTTTGATATGAAAACCAAAAACCTATTTATTTTCATACCATTCTTAAGATTGACACTCTTAGATTTAGGTGGAACAAGTGCACAAGATATTCAAGTTATGTGGGTCCCCACCGGACGCGTACTGGAAGAACTCAAAGCTTCCTCTTGCACCAATGTTTAAATCACAATGTTGTTATGAAAGCAGTTTAAGACAAAGATTTGAAGAGCTTCCCAAAACCGTGGCGGACCTAATCAATGTACTTCTTTCTGTAGAACCCGAGAACCGTCTCACTGCCAGATCAGCACTTCAAGCCGAGGTACCTAATAATACAAAGGGGCAATTTCACAATTTCACATAATAGTAACCAAATTTCAAAAGTGTTCCAATTAGATGACTCATGATTAAAAAGTGTTCCAATTAAGTCACTATGCTTTATATATAGTATAGATTAATGGTTTTAACATGTTTTTTTTAGCATTTTTCTTTTTTGTTACATAGGAAATCTTTTATATTTTTTTGATGTTGACGTTAAATGAAGACGTGAATTTTATTTTTTATTTTTAAAATTTAATATAATTAACGTTTTTTATAATTCTTAAACTTTACCTACATATATTGCAAATTCCTACCCCCACATATTATCCTAAATTTTTTCCCGAAGCATAAAAATCGGTGAGACTCGATTTGAAGATTTAGTGACCCGATTTGGAGAAAAATTGCACAAGTGATCTAATTGGAACATTTTGCAACTTGGTTACTATTCAATTATATAAAAATTTTATGTTTAGTTTGTAGAATAATGATAACTGTGTATGATATTATGGAAAGATACAACACAATAATTATTAATTACAACGGAAAGAAAATCAAATAATATCAACTAATTTTGAAAGAAATATTTATAATTAACTCTGACTAATATATTCTATGTGATATTTTTATTATCAGTACTTTTATACAAAACCGTATCAATGTGATCCCTCGAGCATGCCTACATACCCGCCCAACAAAGAGATCGATGCAAAGTTCCGTGAGGCAACACGGAGGTCCGCATGTTTTTTTTTTAACTAAAATTTTATGAAAACGATCATCATATGGTTTTTGTTCTGGATAAGTGGTTTCAGAAAACTGGGTCGGGCATGTGAAGGATCAAGGAACACGAGAAAAGTGAATAGTTATAAGCCGGTTGTGGAGGATATGTACTCGTATTTTCTTGGATCCAGAGACACGGTCAACTCAGAAATAGTGACTCCACCAGCCAGGGCATCATTTAGTAGGTTTATGTGGGAGAAAAGAAGGAAAGAGCATTTGCAAAGACATCAACGTCTCATGCAACCAGATTATTTGAATTCTAGTCATGTATACAAGCCCAAGGTTTTATCATATGTAAGTCATTGTTTTATGTTATGCCTACTCTAATAGGAAAAATTAATAATTAGGGACCGAAACCGTAGTATGAGCAAACCACAAGGACTGTTCATGTATTTACTCTTTCGTAGAAATAAAAACCCACCGATTAGGGACAAAACCCGTAATATGAATAAACCACAGGCACTATCCATGTATTTAATACTTTTATAGAATAAAAATAATTAGGGACTAAAACCCATAGGTAGCGTTTGTTATGCAGTAATGACAAGCGAAATGGAATGATTCATTACGTGGAAATGAATTAAGAGGTGTTTGGTTGCACAATGGAATGGAATCATCCATTACACATGAAATCTCATTCTATCAAACCATTCCTTCCTACCTCCCTTTCATTTTTTCATTCAATTCCTCCTTCAACCTACTTTCTCAACAACACTATCATTTAACAACAACCACCGCCAACACCACCACAACCACTACCATAGCCACCACCATCATCTGACCACCACCGCCACCATCACCACCACCACCACCTCCGCCGCCACCACCATCATCTGACCACCACCGCCACCGTCACCACCACCACCACCTCCGCCGCCACCACCGTCGCCGCCACCACCACCTGACCGCCACCGTCGCCATCACCACCACCACCACCACCACCACCTTACCACCCAAGCTACCACCGCCACCATCGTCGCCATAACCACAACAACCATTGTCACCGTCTTCACCCGACCATAACCGCCACCACCACTATCACTGCCTGGCCACCACCACCGTCATCACCACCCTACCACCGCTATCACTACTAATGCTACCATCGCTTGACCACCCTCCCTCCCCCCGCCTGACCGCCACCACCACCACCATTTTCATCTCCAGAGCTACCACCACCGTCGTCATTTCAGGGTTTTTTTTTTTTTTTTTTTTGTAAAAAATTTATATATTTTGAGATAGGAATATTTTAATTATTTATGTTTCATTCATAAATTTTTTTTCAGATACCAAACAACATAACATAATTATTCATTTCATTTTCATATATTAACCAAACAAGACAAAGGAATGGTAATGATCCATTTTATTATCTTGTCCATTTCATTCATTCTCCCATTCCATTCCCCCTTCATTCAATTCCTTTCAACCAAACATACCCATAGTATGACCGAATTCTTTGTGTCCACTTTAATTTAAAGATGGATAGCCCATTTAATAGCAAAGTTGACGTCCATCTAATTCAAGGACCAAGCGTGTTACATTTTTTTTCAAACTAATGGTCTAAATATGTGCTTTCTCAAAATTAGGGGCCAAAACCGTAATATGACCGAAACTGTTATGCAACATTTTAAATAAAGACGGATAGTCGATTTAACAACAAATGTTAACGTTCATCCATTTCACGGGCCAAACGTCTTACGTTTTGTCAAACTAAGAGTCTGAAAATGTACTTTCTCAAGTTAGGGATCAAAACCGTAATAGGGACTATACATGCATTAAAAATATTTATATAATACATAATTGCATATTCCAAAAAGCGAAAAATATGTTATTATTATTATTATTATTATTATTATTATTATTTTTTAAAGGGCCGGTTCAAAGTTTCAAACTACCAAAACCGAAACGTATAAATCTCAAACCAACCAAACCGACTGACTCACTGTTTGTTATGATCAATGTATACTTGCGTGAGATGATATATTGATCTGAACATATGACAGGACCATCAAGAACGAGATATTTCCGGACACACGATACTGTTAGATCAATTGGGTAGTGCTGATGTGAGGCAACTTGAGTATTACATTCGTTCGGGTGTTCATCGATCTCATTCTTCTAATTCTAAAGGTAATTATAAGAATATTGTCTTTTAATTGTTTTAAGGAAAATAAAATGAGGATAGAATCTTAATTCATTTTTGTGTATAAAGATGTAGCAGCCCATGAAAGAGGAGGGTAAGAAGATAAAGGTAGAAGAGACATTTCAATTGAAGGCAAAATACATGAAAATATACAGGGTTGGGTTGATGGTTAAATGCAAAGATGAAATATATGACTCTAGATTTCATGTAAGACTCCAATATACCCCTATTCTTTCGAGCCCCCTGATTTGTTTATCATATGTATTTTTCTTTCTTTTTATAAGTTTTGTATATCTACCTATTTTAATTAAATAAAATAATTATGACACGTATCAGTTTATTATTATACTTTCACAACCTTTTTCCCTTTAAAATTAATAGTATCTTAATTGACCTTAATACATGTCTATATTCACTTTCCTTTTACATTTTATTTATATTATATTTATACATTTTTATAAAAATAAATATTAACATATTATTTTTACTATATATTCCAAATTACTTGGTGAAATTATATTTATACATTTTTATAAAATAAATATTAACATATCTATATCTATACTATATATAATACATAACTTATGGGCAAATTAAGACACTTAGATTTTAAATAATTTACAACTTAACTAACAAATGATACAACTCACATAGCATATTAAATAAGAGTAAAATAGTAAATTTCAATTCTTTAAACATAGTTACAATATTGCTCCATCAACTTTAATAAACTTTTGTAAATTTAAGTAATAATTACAATCTTAGCCCTTTAACTTTTAACTATATATATTCTTTTTAATTTCTCATTTAACCCAACTTCCACCCACGACTTTTAAACAGTGATAATTTTTTTCATTCGTTAATATATATTTTTTTAAAACCGGCACAATAAAAACGAGAATTTTATTCTCTTTAATTTGAGTATGATATTGTCTTAGTTTTCTTAGTTAAAAAAAATTAACATTTACGTAACGGTGTTTACGATCCGGTTTTGATGGTTTTAAATAAACAAATAGTAGCGGTTTTTGATCATATAAATCGAAACGGAACCGTTAAAAATTGAAAACTAACCATTATCAATGTTGGTGTTCTCGCCGCATCGCGCAGGCACCCGTCTAGTTATTTTATTATATATTTCAAACTACTTGGTGAAATCCAAAAATTAACAACAAACCATGATTTTTAAAGATTGAAAAGAATATATAATTTCAAATGTTATCATTAAATATTTTAATACTGTATATTGTTAAATATTATAAAAGAAAAAAACAAAACTTGAATATGATTTCATTTACAAAGTAATTTATTTAATTATTAAATCATAAATCTATTTTTAAAAGTTGATTCATGTTTTTAAAAATCAATCAATTTACCTGTTTTTATTATTATTGTAAATTGTCATATCAATTTATAAATTTAAATATAAGCTTGATATCGATCAATTTATTTTTTCGATTAATTTAGTAAACTATAAATTTTTTCGGTTAATTTAGTAAATATATACCAATCACTTTCATATATAACAAAGTTTATTATATTATATTTTTTTCTTTTTTTATCAAGGATTGTTTCGGGTTTTGTGGAACATAAATTTAGTTTTTACAGTAAAAAATTGGCAAATAGATTATTTGGTACAAGTTAACTACATTTGGGTCAAAATTTGTTATGAGATCAAAAATGAGAAATCTGAGTATTTTTAAAAGTTTGAGAATGCAAATAGATTTATCGTCAAATTTTGATTACGGGTTCAAAGTGTTACTTGAAATGTCATACGGATGAAAGTTATAATTTTAAACATTATTTGGATTTCAAATTTATTTTCAAGAACAATTTTGGAAAAAATCATAAGGTTTGGGATTTGATAAATTGATTATTTTTCCCTCGACTATTAAAATTTAAAAATAGATGTGAACATTTATGACATGCCATCCCCAGGCCTACTAGTGCTTCTAACTTGTATCAATTTTGAAACATTTGTGTCAGCATTAACTTTTTATTCAATGGTGATCCGAACGTTTTATGGGAAGCATGTCATGCAGAACTATGCTCAAACGAAGCAAAGATTAACAAAATTAAATGGGTTAACATGTGATTTTTATGTTATCAAACTTTTCAGAATCTTTTTTATGGTTTATCTCAGAAAAACATAGTTCCTGAAGAACATCCTTCGTTATAATTTAATGTTCTTCTTTTCTTCTATGGGCCGTAAATTCATAAATATATCAATAAAGATAACACTTCTTCGGTATATAGGCTGAATGGTCAGAAATATTATTGTATGACTATTCTATGAGAAGTCTTCTTCCTGAATTCTTTCAATTATACATATATGATATTGACAATGAAAGTTTCTATAAAAGCAGCGTTTTCGGGTAGGTTTTTGCACGTGCATTTTTTTATTAGGTTTATTTAAAAAAAATCATTTTGTGATACAAATAAAATCAATTTATATACACATACTATAGACACAAACATAGATGTAATACATTTTTTCATATACATTATGTCATTACTTTCATTACTTGTAATTTTATAATTTGGATAATCCCGTGTACTACACGGGCTCTAAAACAAGTTTTGTATAATATAAAAAAAAAAAGATGTTCCAGTTAGTTGAGCTTGAGCTCAAAATAAAAACTCAGTTTAGAATTTGAGCTTGAGCCAAATCAACTCGCTTTAAGTTCGAGCCAAGCTCACACTGGTCTTGAATCAAGTTCGGTCCAGCTCATGAATAACCTAATCATGTCCCCATTCCCTTCATAGTGAATTCCTATCCATCTCCAAACCACCCGCACGAATTTGTGTCCGATAGATAAAAAGGGCGAAGATGAGACGCGTTCAGGATTTCCATTATGAGTAAAATATATTCCTGTTGCACCCAAATCATTAAATTATCCATGTGATGTTCATTAAACTGAAATGTAAGATTTATTGGGTTCATTTGTGAGCATATATACAAATTTGATGTTCATTCACCTCAATTATATCAACGGGTTGATAGCGTTAGGTCATAATAGAATCTGAACTCATATAGTTTAGCGATACCAATGTATGTAGTAAAAATATTTCTCAAGTGGTTGATGGCGTTAGGTCATAATAAAATTTATTATATATTTAGGAGTAGGTTTAGAAGAGCGTGAGTTGTTATGAATTTAAATACCAAGTTATAAATTTGATTATAGTATCTAAGGTTCTTGACACCAATTGTAAAGTCAAATTCAAATGAAAAACTAGTTTCACAAACAAGTTTTGGATTTTTTTAAAAAGCATTCCATCTTCGAAAACAATAAATATTTTTGGTTGTAAGAAACATTGCATGTAAATTGGGTTTATATATAGGGTATTGGTTTTTAATGCCCTCGAGTTTCACCCGTTGGATGATAACATTTTCAATTTTTATTTTGGTACTCACCATTTCCAACTTTGACCTTATTTGTTTCTGGCATTCCCGAACATAACGGACCTTAACTCCGTTAATTTTCTTGCTAACATGGTATCTTTTAACACACGTGGCATGCTTATGTGGAAATTAAATACTCATTAAAAGAAACTAACTCCATATAATATACCATCAACCATCTCCACGACCTATGGCCGACCACCACCAACCACCATCGGCCTCCACCGCCACTATTCAAATGTAAATAATTCAATTCAGTTTCCAACATTCAAATGTAATTCCTTATTCTTATCAAAGCATCATTCTCTGATTTAACACCTCACTATCAAGTTTCTTCAACCCACCCCATCATCAACCACCACCACCAATTTCAATTCTACATACTTCAAATTCAAATCCTTGTTAGAACCTTCCAGGACATATGAGGCAGTGCAACAATTTCAGAAACCAATCGAGGCCAGAGCAATAGTTTCAAAAACCGATCGAGGTTGGAGCAACCAGATCCACGTTAATCATGGTCGTTAGATACGTCTGCATATGGAGGTAACACCATTATATCGTTGCAAGGTATTACTTGGTTAATCTGGAATTGATACCTCAACATGAAATTGATTAACAGAATAAGCCCAAACCATATAGTAAATCATCGATTGATCATCATATTTTCTTCAATTTTGATAATTATCTTCAATGTTGAATGTACATCCGATTGTCATCTTGTTGTTGCAATCTATGTACCTATAGATCTAAAATTTGTGTACTTGTAGTTGGTGGTGGAGGCTGTCAATGGTGGAGTCTGGCAGTGGCAGAGGCTGTCGGTGGTGGAGGATGGTGTTGGTGATGAAGGTGGTGGTGAAACTAGGGCTTTCAAAATAAGTGGTATACGAAACTGATGATTGAACTTAGGTCAAGTGGTGGTGGTTGGTGGATGTGGTGGAGGTAGGTGGTAGCCAACCATAGGTGGTGGTTTATATATGGAATTAGTTTCTTTTAAGAGGTATTTAATTTTCACATAAGCATGCCACGTGTGTTAAAAAATGGCACGTCAGCAAGAAAACTAACGAAGTTAGGGTCCGTTAAGTTTGGGAGTGCTAGAAACAAATAAGATCAAAGTTGGGAGTGGTGGGTATCAAAGTGAAAGTTAGAAGTGTTATCATCCAACGAGTGAAACCCCTTATATCTATGTTGGTTAACTCTACAAAACCATACTCGTGACTCCTTTTTGTTTTGTTTGACCAAGAATCTTACCCTAAAACATGTGAAGGAATCTTGGGGTGTAGGATTTGTTTTGTGACTTTTGTCAACTTCAAGTGATATATGCAGGGAATCAAAACATGGGGAATCTTCGAGAATGATTTGATATATCCAAACCTCGTTTCTCCCCAACCCCACCCCACCCCCACTCCCTCGAGTTTACGTTTAGTGGTTAAAGCCCGCAACAGGGTGTTGCAAGTTATATACTTTTACACACAATTAAACAAACGACCTACAAACACAAAATCGTCCCCTAAGCCACCTAAATGTAAAAAAACTTCCAAGTGTAATGTAGTGTATACTGTGTTTTAAATGAAACTTATAATTACTTATTAAGCACTCATGTGGTGTATACTCCTTGTACAATAGCAATTATCAAAAGTTAAAAGTCTACCGAATCTGGTTAGTATGCTTATTTTGAGAACAATTACAATTGAGTGAACATTATTTTTAGATTCCACATGATTAATTTGTTGGAAATAATGGACCAGTTCGAGTAAGTTAACGCGCCCGACCGAGTTATGACTCGTAAGAGTTACACCTTGGACAACGAACATAAAACCACTTAACGAGATTAACTGGTATACACGAACCATTAACGAAACGGATTATGATTATATAATTATCTTTTATATATATATATATATATATATATATATATATATATATATATATATATATATATATATATATATATATAAGACGGTTTATTAATTATAAAAGGTACGAGCTTTTAAACGTGTACTGAAGAGTTTGGACTTTGCGGGCTGAGAAGAAGTTAAGAGGTTATTATATTGATTTAGGTTAATAGTTAATCTAATCATAAGATATATATATATATATATATATATATATATATATATAAAATACTCTCTGCCTCTTTCTCTCGTGCAACACAACAAGAAGAAAAAAAAAAGGCAATAAGCCTTTTGGGAATTACCCAACAGCCACAGACCAATCTTTGTCGGACCAAGCCGTCACCACGTTAGACGCTTCCGTGCTAGTCCACCGTAATCCAGCCTTCGATGCCCCTACTGCCGTATATCACCCGGCTGCCCATTCGAACATGCAGTCTTCAGAATAAGAGTCTAATGAGTTGACCATTCCTCCACCCCACAATAAGACTCAGCGAGTGAACTAGGATTGTGATTCTCAGCGATTCGGTTGGTATGCTATTGATATAGATTAAAGACTGAACCTTTCTGTGAAAGCATGACGGAAAAGATCTACCTTTTGAATTTTGATCTTGACATGTCGGTGGTTTTAAACCGTAGCCTTCTTGCCCTAACCGAAGTCCAGGAACGGATCCTTTTTCCTGGAATGACTGAGGTCAAATGACACATTAGGGGGTAGCCATTCAAAATCCCAAGAGAGGATGCCCTAGTTCGATACCTGATGAATTGCCCTACTTTTTGTCTAAACCGGTTGATTGAATGTCTGAGGTAGGGCCTTCTTTGCCAAAGTAATGGGCCCTTCCAACAGGAAGAAGGACGCTGAGACAAGGAACTCCTCTTAAGAATCGAAGGGCTAGGCCCCCGGGAGGGCTTTCAAGGATTGGGTAGGGTGCATTGTAGAGCTAGGGGCTAAGGTTTGTCCATTGGGATTGGGCATGGACGACTGGGCCAGCATTGATGAAAAATGACAAAAGAAAAACTTCTCCCATTGCATCATTAACCGGTGTAGGATTAAAGATCAGGTCCAGGATTCGAGTCAAATCGACCTTCCCTCTCATCTCAGGGTGAGGCAAGGAATTCAAGAAAATATTCATTCTCATCCCTCGGTTGCTCAATAAGTTGGACTAGCTGCTCCTCCGACCCGGAGTGGATTCTAGTGGAAGGGCAGAGCAAAGCCTTGCAGTAAGAAGGTGTTCGTTGCTGGGACAGGTTCAAACTGGACTGAACGGAGGAGGAATTCAATAGTCCTCTCTTCCTGGGGATTCATCACTGGCTAGGGCTTTCGAAACTAAGCATGGGCATCTGCAACTAAGAGGGAGCAGTAGATCGTCGATGGAGAGCCATGTCATTAAACTTCTAGCAGCAAACTAGAATAAATGTCCCCCGTAGGAGCCGCCAGCCGGATCGACCAACAAATGATAGGCCAAAGGGATGGGCTCCTTCGACTAATCAGTGATCCCCGGACTACCTAACACAGATGTCCCTGAAATAGGGGATTGGTTGATGCTGCCTGTACACCATTGTCGCCGCTCGTTGTTTGGTTTGTGTACTAGCTTCGGTCCGTTGAACCTCGGTGTTTCAACCGGTTATTCATTAACCGAGGTAAAATTAAATATTGTCGATCAAGATTTATATTTAATTTTGGTTGTTTTGATTTGTACTCGTATTGTTTGTAACCGGATCTTGTACAGTTTCGCTAAATGGTGATTACTCGATTTTATTCCACTGCATTTTTGTCAATTGTTAATATGATTAATAACTACGAAACAATTATTAAAACAAGGTTTAATTGTTAAACCATTGACTGATCACCACTGGAACCCAACAGTGGTATCAGAGCCTTGGTTACAACTTACGAGTCGAATCCGGTCTTTTCACCGGATCCACATCATAAACTTCAAGCTAGTTGAAGTTTTTGACCTAGATAAGTTTTGAGGGAAATTTTGGTTTGGTCAAAATTTTATTTATTTTATTTGACCAAAATATAGCCCGATTTTATTTTAATTTTTGTTGAATATGTAAATCGGGCCTGACCTTGTGTGATTGGTTGTTTGCATTTTGGTTTCGGCCATATGGATGGTTCAAAGTTGTATTTTATTTTTCGGTTTTACTTTATGGTTTTTTGGCCACTTTGATGGTTAGTTGTAATAGATATGGTTTGGTTTTTCATTATATGTATTTTACAATATTTAATGAAGATGACCCCTAGTAAAAACGAGGATGAGCTCGCAGAGTTCTTGAAGTTAGTGGGAGTTAACAAAGATGACGGGATGCACCAATAGTCCATCCTTTTGGTTGTTTTGTGTTATGACCTCTTGACCCGATTGGTCTTGCTAATAGGCTCTAGTAAGATCAATCACCTATTTTGGCCATTTAAGATTTACATATTCTTGTTTGCTATCGTGGTTGCTTGCTTTATTATAATAGGTTATAATACCACTAACCTAATACCAAATATATTAAAATAAATTTTAATTAACCAATTATGTTTTGCAAACTTAAACGTTATTTAATTTCCAAAGACTTAAATTTAATAGATTTTCTATTAACTTAAAACTGGTTAGATATATCACGACAAACTTAGTTTTAATAGGTTATTTAAAAGTAAGTGCCCTGAGAGATGAAAGGGTTCATCATGTTGTCCCGATTAATATAGTAAAATGGACTTTTACTCTATTCGGTAAATTCTAAAATTAATCCCAGTGATGTGTTGTAAAACATACTTATTTTTCGCACATTTTATTATCATTTTAACCACTTAATTATCTAATAAATAATGATTTTTAACTTGTTTTGACGTGATCTTACGAAGTTATATTTCGTTCGTAGGTTGCGGGTTTTAAAGAGAAAAAGAGCTGGGCTTTTGAAGACTTAAAATGCTTTTATGATCAATTTTTGAAGAACCAGGTTAAAGCCTGGCCCGAGTCCATTTGTATGAAGCCTAGCATGTGTGATACTATATTATAACATAAACTTTAAAAACACTAGCATCTAAATTTTGTTCTTCCGTGCGGCAAGAGTAGAATCAAGAAAACAAAAAACCTATTAACTTCTTGGTTGGTGGTCCAAGTTGGCGGCTCATAAAGATATTAAATAAGAATATACAATTTAGATCTTTGGGCTGCATAGGAGATAACGGCCAGCAGGAAATCAAAGGAAAATAATAAAAAAGCTTGGGAAGCACCTCAAAACAAAAAGTTCCGATCGAACAACAAGCATAGAAAATATTTTTTTTTGGTTTCTTTTGAAGCTAAGGAAAAAGAAGGCAGCTAGGGGGTGTCGGGACAACAACCGCAACAGGGAACATTATTTTTCTTCAAAGTGGTTTGCATTATTTATTTTATAAGTTCATCTCTATATTTCTTGATATGATGATTATGACTTTTGAATCTGTTACGTTTTCGTTTGTCATGATTATTGGCTAAATCCTTTGTACTACCTAGGTTGAGATGATTATTGACATTGTTTGACGGTTTATTTGGTTTTGATTAATCACATGACGTATTATTATTGAAAGACTTTATTTAATTTGATCTTTGGTGTGTTAAAATATTGTTTTTATATAATTTTTGCATGTGATTCCCCTTATTGCCTTGATTGGTTGGTTTTGTGTCATTCGATTAGGGGTTATTCAGTTAGGTCTTAGAATTGGTGTTTTTGATCTATTTGTGGTTAGCACGGCCATAGGAATCTTGAGTGCGATTAATTATTAAAATTCAATAGGTTCACCTTCCTTGTGGACGAGAGGTAATAGGGAGTCGGTTTGTCTCGCGTCTTTATTCGGTTAGGTTAGAATTGTGCGAGAGCGAGTTTTGGTCGTATCCGGTTAGTTTTGCGTGCAAATATGTGTCTTAGATCGAGTTAGATTTTGTTACCTCTTTATCCCTAGAATTGCTAGTACCAATTTTAAGCGGGTTTTGTGTCGTTGAGTCTAAGAGGAGATGCGCCATTAGGGTACCTTAGTAATCTTTATCCCGGTGCATTTATTCAATATTCTTAGATTTGTGAGGGTTAGTTGGTGAGACCGATTGGTGATCTAGCGAACTTTAATGAGCCTTAGTTGATTATTTTAAGATCCCGGTGTCGTGTGATTAGTTAATCCGTTAGCCGTTGAACTGTCAATAGGATTCTTGCCTAAGTAGTCGTTTCTCCATATTCGTTGAACACCGTTAAGTTTTCCAGTTAGTTTCATTAAGTTAAGTTAAGTTAACTTAAGTTAAATTAAGTTAGTTTAAATTAATTCAAAAGAAAATAAAATAAAATCAATTAATATTATTAGGTAAGACTTGGATTAGGGTTTATAATCTGAGCCGTTCTCACGTGTCTTCGAGTTCGATATCCGGAATTTCCTTTTCTTTGCTATACGCGACCGGTACACTTGTCGTTTGTGTGAACTAGGATAGGTTGTTTGGTTTTTTAAAGCTTAGTTGTGATTCGTGTTTTATTTATATATATATATTTTTGCACGTCAAGTTTTTGGCGCCGTTGCCGGGACACGGTTTTAGGCGATTAGAGAACGACCCGAGTTTGGGGACTTACCTGTTTCTTTTTTACTTGCTTATTTTTTTTTATTATCTTTAGTTTAATTTTAGTCTAGTTAATTTTAGTTTTTATTTTTTTGTCGTATGCGTTATACCCGCTCACAAGGACCTCCGAAGCTTGAAACGTCTGACGATAACGAGAAAGTCCAGCCCGAGAGAGAGCGTTCTGTATCACCGACAGGTTCTGATTCTTCTTCTTATTCTGTTTCTTCCGTGTCTTCTAGGGATAGAAACATGGGTGACCAACCGCCTAGGAGAGTAGTAGCTGACTATGGTAGACCGACTCCGAATCCTCATTCCAGCATCACTTTATCGAACGGTGCCGTCGCTGGCAACTGGTCCACACCTACCCACGTTATGCAACTCATCAAAAACGCACTCCAAATCCAAGGGCTAGAGAGAGAATATCCTTCAAACCACATCGACATGTTTGTTCAAATCTGCGAAAATTTCAATATCGGGAACATAAACGATGAAGCCATCTATCTCCGTCTTTTTCCCTTCGCACTTGTCGGAAAAGCCTACAAATGGTTGAAGTTACTACCTGTTGGATAAATTCATGACCAAATTCTTTCCGCCATATAAATTTGCTCAACTCCGTGAGGAGATTTGTTTCTTCCGCATGAGGTCTGACGAGTATTTCGGGGAAGTTTGGGAAAGACTCAAGGACCTCCTTCTTAGTTGTCCTCATCATGGTTTAGATAAGTGGATGTTTATGGAGAAATTCTATCATAGAGCCACACAACACATGAGAGATATGTTGAACCAGACTGCTAACGGGAACCTCCTCAAGAACAAAGATCCCGATGAGTGCGTCGTCCTTTTTGATGATCTAGCAGCGAGCTAAGAGGGGCACGGGGGTAGAAATTCTTCCACGTCATCGAGAGGAGTACTTCAGGTCGATTCGAACACTAGCATGTAGGCGCAGATTGATGCTTTGAACAATCTCGTTAGAGATCTTACCGTTAACAGAGTCGCGAAGTGTGAGGTTTGCTGAGGAGGTCACGAAACCATTGTCTGTCCTGTTAAGCCGATAGCAATCAGGAGGAGGTTGACTTCGTCAACAACCCCTTGAGATATAAAAAGCCCGCCTTCGGCGGGAACACTATCTGGAGAAATCAGAATAACTATCTAGGGGGACAAGCCAGTGGCTACCAAGCCCAATACCAAACCAGCGTCGAGAGAATCAATTCGAGAAGGGGAGTTCAGGTCAGGAAAGTTCGGAACAAGTGGGGAGAGAGGAGAATAAAGCCTCACTGAAGGAAATGATGGCTGAGATGCTGAAGCAAGATGAGAGGAACCGAGTGACAAATGAGGCGAAATTTGCGGAACACGATGCTATGCTGAAGAACCAAGCCACTTCTCTAGCTAATCTCGAGCGTCACGTTAGAGAGATCGCCAGCCAGCTATCCGAGAGATCGCCAGGCATTAATCCGAGAGAGCGCCAGGTTCACTACCGAGTAATTAAGAGAAAAATCCGAGAGGGTTCGCCAAAGCAATGACTACTAGAAGCGGCGCAATAAGAGAAAGAGAGGCTGATCCTTCGAGAGTTATCTCACCTGCGGTCGATGAAGAGGAACAGGTGGACGAGGAGATCCAGATGGAGCCTCCTCAGGCCGAGGCACACCAAAATACTATTCCAGCAAGTATGAAGCCGGCCTATATACCTTCATCATCATCAAACCCACCTCTCAGAGTCTATAAACCTAAATTGCCTTATCCTGGTAGACTCCGATCGGACAGAGACGATGAGCAAAACTCCAAGTCCCTCGAACTTCTCAAGCAGCTTCACCTGAACATTCCTTTCCTTGAGGCGCTTACTCAAATGCCCAAATATGCCAAATTCTTCAAGGACATTCTTTCCAATAAGGAGAAGTTAGCTGAGGTCTATTATATCCCGTTGAGTGCTGGGTGCTCTGCAGTATTGCAGAGCAAGTTGCCTGAAAAGATGGCCGATCCTGGGAGTTTCACAAATCCCTGCATCTTAGGCGACGATACGGTTCGACATGCTTTGGCCGACCTTGGGGCCAACATCAATCTCATGCCGTATTCTGTGTTCAGTAAGTTGGGTCTTGGCGAACCGAGGCCTACCCGAATGAGTATCCAACTTGCTAATCATTCCATGAAATACCCATGAGGGGTGGTCGAGAACATGCTTGTTCGTATCGACAAGTTCATATTCCCGGTGGACTTTGTCATTCTGGACACGAATGAGGATGATAGTGTCCCGCTCATTTTAGGCCAACCATTCCTTGCCACCGCACATGCGTTGATCGACGTCCGTGAGGGAAAATTGATTCTAAAAGTTAGGGATGATAACGTCACCTTTGATGTAAAACAGTCACTTAAGCACCCCAAGTTGGCGGACGACTCCCTGTATTTCGTTGACACCATCGTATCGCATGTGCTGGAATTTTTCACTGCCATCTGTGGAGGACCTACCTTGGACCCACAGATTCTCGATAGGGAGATTTCAGAGGTCGAGATGGTTGCCATGACTGCTCTACCATTAATGGATGACACCGTGTCACCACCCCTAGATTCAGAGTCATCTGTTGAGATCGTGCGAGACGATCCGAGAGACCGACCTTCCTTTGAGAGCCCTCCTCCTTCCTTAGAACTTAAGGATCTACCTGATCATTTGGAGTATGCATTTCTGGACGAAGAGAGGAAGCTACCCGTCATCATCACGTCTTCCTTGACGGAGGTCTTGAAGTTGAAGTTGTTGAAGGTGCTGAAAGCGCACAAGGAGGCGATATCATGGAAGACTATTGACATCAAAGGGATTAATCCCTCATTCTACACTCATAAAATCCTCATAGAGGATTATTTCAAATCTGTCATTCAGCCTCAACGGAGGCTTAATCCAAAAATGCTAGAGGTCGTTAAGAAAGAAATCATCAAACTCCTTGATGCTGGAATCATTTTTCCCATCTCTAATAGCGCCTGGGTGAGTCCGGTCCAAGTGGTCCCGAAGAAGAGTGCCATGACTGTCGTCACCAATGAAAGGAACGAGCTTATTCCCACTAGGACCGTGATCGGTTGGAGAGTCTGCATCAACTACCGCATACTGAACGATGCCACTAGGAAAGATCACTTTCCTCTACCCTTTATTGATTAGATGCTAGAGCGTTTGGCAGGTCAGCAGTACTATTGTTTTCTGGATGGTTTCTACGGGTATTTCCAAATCCCGATCTCTCCCGATTATGACAAACTGAAAATTTTTCTTACTTTTTCAGACACTCATCGCGACTTGACTCAAATTTTCGAGACGAAAATTCTTTAACATGGGAATGATGTGACACTCGTCAATTTCAGGTTAACTCCGTTAACTCAAACTCCGTCAATTCAAACTTAAGATCACTTGATCTATAACGCACATCTCATTTTATTTAAAATAGAGTTTTAAATGACGCTTGACAATTACTACATGTGTAGTCTTTCGGGATTGCACTGAAACGCAAACGAGTTGACGCAAACCATTGATGAATAAACGAAAAACATCCAAACAATAATTATGTGATAATTATGTGTTAGGCTTATGTGTTATTTGATAATATCATTTAGAACACTAACTCAAGATGCAAACAAGTTATTTTATGCTAGGAAGTTGAGGGGCCTTGATGTAACATATTATTATTTAATAATAACAAACCCTAACTCTCTTTCTCCCTCTCTCTAACCCGATCGGCAGCCCCCCCTCCCCTCTCTCTTGCGATCGGCAGCCACACCCACACCATATCACCTTCGTTTTGATCTTGTTCTTCATAATCGGAGCATCCCACACTCGTTTATAAGCATCTCTCACGTTTCTCTTGGTTGTTTCTGCGTTTTTAAGGTATAAACATGAAACCCTAACTTTGTAAATTATTTATTAAGTGTTTATGTGCTTGATTTTGATTAGAGGATGATTGATTATGCGTTAGTTATTGATTTTGATGATCATATGTGATTTTGAACGGTGAAAGAATGTTAAATCATTGATTACTTGTAAACCCTATAGGGTTACTACTGATTTGTATGATTAATGATGTTTATTGCATGTTGGAGTTATGTCGTATGCTTAGGATGCATGTTAGACGATTGTTTGTGCTTGCTGAGTTTTGACAGCAGAGATTGTTAAACTTGAACGACATGTAACTTGTTAAATATAAAAGCAAAATGAGCTATTTATGAGTCTAAGAGGTAGTACTCTGAGTCTAGTTTCCAGAAAACCCAACCACGCCTAATTTGGAGGTGTTTTGGTTGCTCAAACTATTTAAATGTGATTAAAGGTCAAAACTGGTACTGGACAGATTGTAAGTTATGTTTAGAAAACTGTAACTAAATGTTAATGTGGAAATTGGTCGAGGTTGTTAACACTACAGGGTACTATGTTGAGTCTAGTTTCTATAAAGTCCAAGTTTGTAATTTTTGGTCGAGTAAAAGTTAACTTTTATTATTTTACAAAACTGAAGTGCAAATCTGAATTGTGAGACCTGCTGTTAAGTTGTTTTGTAATTGTCATATCTCATGAACTACAAGGCCAAATGGGTTGTTTCCACTTCTGGAAGTTAACATATTGAGTTAAGAACCTAACCCAATTGGTCTTGCATTAGTTGGATTTTTCATTTAACGGAAATAACAAATAAAATTCGGTTGCGCATGATTTTGACTGCTGTGAGTTTGCTGTAATGTTTTGATCATTGTCAGAAATCTATGTGGAATAAAAATACAATAAAATATGTTCTGGAAACCTAACTCATGTATGCTTTTGTGACGATTTTTGGTGAATTAATTGAGATGCTATGATCTGTTGAATAGAGTAATATTTCAAGTAGAATTCTGTCTTGCTGAAACTAGCTGCTGAACTTTGTGAAAATACATGAAACGTGCTAAGTGCTAGATAATTGTTATGTTTTGACCAAATTGCCCTTGCGGGGAATAATTGTTTGAAATGTACACTATTAATACTTGACACGTAAATAGTTGCTCACACATGTAACGTATCACGAATGTGTTTGTTGAGACACACACAATTCACAAACGAAACACGAAACAAATTTTTATGCATAGGTATTATGTGCCGAGTCTAGAGACTCGATAATAGTTCCAACACTTAGAAAATCTCATTTTTTGTTTTAGAACGCTAGTGAGGATTTTTTTTGTGACGCGCATCTTTTGGTTTACTCGTTTTTTGAATTCTTCGCAAACAGTGAGTTTCACGTTCCCCTTTTAACTCTTTTAAAACGCTTTTCACTTGGGGGAGAATACATACTCCGAAACGCTTTTAGATTTTGTTATTAAATTATATATCACTTGTAAAGGCTAAGTGGCAAACGAAACAACTGAAGTCCTTCAAACATCGAACTGTTTAGTATTGGATAATAGCGAATCACTGTTGAGTTGTACTACTGGGTTTGATAAACCCCACCCAACGCTAAGCTCGACTGAAGGTCGAGTGGGTGTAATTTTGGCTAACACATTACCATGGTCGGGATAGACCTGGTGGCAAGGCACATGATAAACAGTCAGCTTCGGTGTCGAACACTTAGTAATACTTGCTTTATAGGCTAGCTACCTATAGATATATAATTGATTTAACACAATCTGGTAACGCAAAACGCTAAACGCAAAACGCTAAACGCAAACGTAAACGCAAACGCTTTATTGTATATACACTTGTGAACTCACCAACCCCGTGTTGACACTTTTAGTATGTTATTCTCAAGTAGCCGAGGCGGGCGCAGTATAGGATCATGCATTACTTTGAACGCTATTGGTTATGCAAACTGTTTTAATCTATTATTATTTGGGTTTATAAGTCGTCCTGCGTGACGCATCTTTTGGTTAAAGGTTTTACGCTTCCGCATTTATTTACACTCAAATGTTTTCGTGGTTTGAAAACTTTAATTATGGTTTGATTATAACTAATGATTCCGATCCTGGTAGTTCACACCCTCTGACGGTAAAACTCCGTTAGTGGATTTGAGGGTGTGACACCGATGATCAGCAGAAAACCACATTCACCTACCCCTACGACACGTTTGCCTATAAACATATGCCCTTTGGACTCTGTAATGCTCCAGCTATTTTCCAGTGATGTATGGTGGCAATCTTTCACGACATGATCGAGGATTCCATGGAGGTCTTCATGGACGATTTTTCTTTCTTCAGAAATTCTTTCGATCATTGTCTCTCCAACCTTGATAGGATGATGGCTCGTTGTCTCGATACCAACCTAGTCATCAACTGGGAGAAGTGTCACTTTATGGTACGCGGGGGCATCGTTTTAGGACATATAATCTAGAGTGTGGAGATCGAGGTTGATCCAGATAAAATTGAAACCATTTCTAATCTTCCCCCGCCTATTTTATGAGATCCATCCGTAGCTTCTTAGGTCATGCTGGTTTCTATCGCCGATTCATCAAAGATTTCTCGATAATTGCGAGACCGATGACCAAGCTACTTGAGAAAGATGCTCCATTTGTCTTCTCTAAACAATGTATCGAGGCATTTGATCTTCTAAAAGACAAACTCGTTAAAGCCCCTATCATGATTGCTCCCGACTGGTCTTTTCCATTCGAATTGATGTGCGACGCTAGCGACTATGCCGTAGGAGCAGTGCTTGGACAGCGGAAGGAGAAGCACTGCTCAGGAGAATTACACCACCACCGAGAAAGAGTTGTTAGCTGTGGTGTTTGCATTTGATTGATAAGTTTAGGTCCTATCTTGTTCTGTCCAAAATAGTCGTCTACACGAATCATGCAGCCATTCATTATCTTTTCAGCAAGTAGGATGCTAAGCCTCGTTTTATCCGTTGGATCCTGCTATTTCAGGATTTTGATATTGAAATCCATGATAAAAAAGGGGCTGATAATGTAGCGGCCGATCACTTGTCACGTCTTGAGAGAGCCGAGATTGAAGATGCTGGGGTCATCATCAATGACCATTTCCCGATAGAGAATCATGTTTGTCAAAGCTCAGGATGACGGCTACTCGTGGTTTTCTGATATCGCAAACTTCCTCGTCGATGGTTCCCTCCCTAGGAGGATGTCTCACCAGAAAAAGAAGAAATTCTTTCTTGACGTAAAGTTCTACATCTGGAACGACTCTTTTCTTTTTCGTACAGGTGCTGATCAGCTTGTGAGGAGATGTGTGGATGTTGAAGAAGGGTGACGGATTTTTAGCCACTGTCATGAGGGACCGACAGGAGGTCACTATGGTGCTATTCTTACTGATAAGAAGGTCTTCGATTCAGGATTTTATTGGCCTTCGATTTTCAAAGATGCTCATGCGTTCGTTAAAAGCTGTGACCGATGACAGCGTGTCGGTAACATCTCATCCCGAAATGAGATGCCTCAAAATGCTATTCAGGTTTGCGAGGTTTTTGACATTTGGGGTATTGATTTTATGGGCTCGTTCTCGTTATCTAGAGGAACAAGTACATACTTGTGGAAGTTGACTACGTCTCCAAGTGGGTCGAGGCCAGATCCTTGCCCACTAATGACGCCCGAGTTGTAGTGAGATTTCTGAAAAATCTTTTCTCTCGTTTTGGTGTACCGAAAGCCCTGATCAGTGATCGAGGTACTCATTTCTGCAACGCGCAGATGGAGAAGGCGTTGCAAGGCTATGGAGTCACCCATCGACTTGCGACTGCCTACCACCCACAGACTAGTGGACAGGTAGAGGTGAGTAACTGAGGCATAAAATGCATTCTCGAGAAAACGCTCGGAATTAATCGAAAGGATTGGTCCGAAAAATTAGATGATCCTTTGTGAGCTTTTCGTATAGTGTACAAAACTCCGACCGGTTCCACACTGTTTCAGATGATTTATGGGAAAGCCTATCATCTGCCTGTTGAGTTGGAGCATCGTGCTTCTTGGGTGCTTCAAAAGGTTAACCTTGATCTTTCGTCTACTAGAGTTCATCGTTTCCATCAGATACATGAGTTAGAGGAAATTTGCGATCATTCCTATTCACACTCGTACAATTATAAGCAGCGGACAAAGTAACTGCACGATCGCAAGTTGAAAGGAAATAAGCAGTTAAAGTGTGGGGATCGTGTTTTGCTATATAATTCCCAATTACGGTTATTTGCGGGAAAGCTGAATTCCCGATGGTCAGGCCCGTTCACCATTACTGAGGTATTCCCGTATTGCACAATTGAGATTGAAGACGAAAGTGGGAAGTTCAAGGTGAACGGTCATAGGTTGAAGCACTACATAGGAGAGAAGGTTGCAGAGCAGACAGCTGATCAATTCCTTTACTGATGAATAGGCGTGTTGGAGGGGTCGGGCTTAGGACCCGTTAATCCAAGCACTCTCAGGAGGCAGCCCGAGTTTTCGTTTATCTGTTATTATTTTTTGTTACTAAGGATCCTCCCGATTGAAGCTGCTCGTACTCAAACTCTATTCGAGCAGCTGATTTCTGATTTTAAGGGTATTCTATTTTTCTTTATTTATAATATATATATATATATATATATATATATATATATATATATATATAAACCCCAACATAATCCAAAGAAAATTAAAAATCATAAAAATACAAAAATATGTTTATTACTTAACTTTGTTTTAGTTGTGTACTCCGCTATATGTGAGCGATCTTGCAAAGTACATGTTATATCTTTGCACATGGTAGATCTTATGGCGTTTTGGAACTGGTTCTCCCGAGGTTGCGGCCGCGAATGAAATGCTATACAGTCATTCGGTTGATACATGGCTAGTGAAGATTCTACGTATAAACCAGGGGAGTAACTCGTTCTCTGCTTTATTGCTGAAAATTCTAAGTTTTATTTTTATTTTATTTTATTTATTTTTCTTGTTTTCGTCGAGGACGATTTCGTTTTAAGAGTGGGGATGGAAGTTTATTTTACTTAGTTGTAGAAGAAAAAAATATACTCAATTTTTTTTAAATATATTTTTTTCTTTCGTGGAAAATTATGTTGGTTACTCAAGTTTGAGGGACATATACTTTTATATGTTTGATTCTGTTATCTACTTGTAGACATATGAGATAGCCATTTACCTGAAAACTGAAAGTGACTGGGGCGACTATTGTATGTTTTGTTCTTTCGCTGAAAATTATGTCGGCTACTTAAGTTCGAGGGACAAATACTTGTATATGTTTGGTCCCGTTATCTACCTGTAGACATACGGGATAGCCATTGACTTGAAAATTGAAAGTGACTGGGGCGACTGAATTTGAAAAAAAAAGTAAAACGTTTTAAAGAAAAATGTCCCTTAAAATTTGTTTTTCTTCTACGTTAAGCAAGAAATGATATTATTACCGTTGTGTTAACAAGCTCTCAGAACCTTTGAAAAATATAATAATAATAAAAGAAGAGATGGTTTGCATATCTGATTTGGGATGTGTCGGTAGGCCCAACTAGCTTTGATAGTTCTCTTTAATAAATTTTATATATCTAATAATTTGAAAAAGGGTGAAACTGAATTTCGATGCTTAGGGAGGATTACCATAATCTAAAAACTTTGAAATGAAAAGATTTAAATGCACTCAAACCAACACACCACCACATGTCCATCTTTTTACGAGCTTAGAAAATAGTTATACTTATTTAGGTGCAAAAAAAAAAATCTCGCAAAAGCATAAAAAAAGATAAAAAAAGAAAGTACAAATAAAAGATGTAAATAAGCATCCAAAAATAGTAAAAGAGGCTAAAGATGCACCTACTAGACGGGGCTGAGAGTTTACGCGTTGCTAAGGGGATTGTGACTCTAAGGTTATCGCTATTGGGGCTCGAGGTTCTTAGTCAATAAATATCAAATTAAGGATTTATAGGACAAAGTCCAATAATATTTAGGAATAGCTCGTACGGACTCCAAAAGATCATTCATCCATCAATTTTCACCGAGTGCATCTACTTAGTACCATAAACAAGTCCTTGGCTTATAGTGATTTGTCAAATCAGCCTGCTTTGACTCTAGTTTTTCTAGCTCTCTTTGTCTGAGATGGGGTAGGTGTAGCCGTGGATTTTGAACTTAAAACACTTATTGCGATGGGGGGCTTGATCGGTTAGTGGCTGGGTTTAAAGTGGAAAAATATATCGACAATCGCAGTTGATATGTCGAGTTGTTTCTATTGTTTTAATAATGTTTAATAATCTGGGAGTTTGTTACTTTCACTTGGTATGATCCTGTGTAGATTTCTTTTTCAGGGTAGAAAAAGTCTTAAGTGTGAGGATGTTTGATGTGTTGTAAAATACACTTATTTTCCGCACCTTTTATTATCATTTTAACCACTTAATTATCTAATAAATAATGATTTTTAACTTGTTTTGACATGATCTTACAAAGTTATATGTCGTTCGTAGGTTAGAATTTTAAAGAGAAAAAGAACTGTGAATTTCAAGACTTAAAATGCTTTTATGATCAATTTTT
Organism: Bidens hawaiensis; assembly: GCF_021521415.1. Lineage (NCBI taxonomy): Eukaryota > Viridiplantae > Streptophyta > Magnoliopsida > Asterales > Asteraceae > Bidens > Bidens hawaiensis. The sequence continues at coordinate 29,877 of NW_027506494.1, forward strand.
GAAGAACCAAGTTAAAGCCCAGACCGAGCCTATTTGTATGAAGCCTAGCATGTGTTATACTATATTATAACATAAACTTTAAAAACCTTAGCAGCTAAATTTTGTTCTTCCGTGCGGCAAGAGTAGAATCAAGAAAACAAAAAACTATTAAATTCTTGATTGGTGGTCCAAGTTGGCGGCTCATAAAGAAATCAAATAAGAATATACAATTTTGATCTTTGGACTGCATAGGAGAGAACGGCCAGCAGGAAATCGAAGGAAAATAATAAAAAAAAGCTTTGGAAGCACCTCAACACAAAATGTTCCGATCAGACAACAAGTATAGAACTTTTTTTTTTTTTGGTTTCTTTTGAAGCTAAGGAAAAGAAGGAAACCAAGGGGAGTCGGGACAAAAACCACAACAGGGAACATTATTTTTTTTCAAAGTGGTTTGCATTATTTATTTTATAAATTCATCTCTATATTTCTTGATATGATGATTATGACTTTTGAATCTGTTAAGTTTTCGTTTGTCATGATTACTGGCTAAATCCTTTGTACTACCTAGGTTGAGATGATTATTTACATTGTTTGACGGTTTATTTGGTTTTGATTAATCACATGACGTATTATTATTGAAAGGATTTATTTATTGATCTTTGGTGTGTTAAAATATTGTTTTTATATAATTTTTGCATGTGATTCCCTTTATTGCCTTGATTGATTGGTTTTGTGTCATTCGGTTAGGGGTTATTCGATTAAGTCTTAGACTTGGTGTTTTTGATCTATTTGTGGCTAGCGCGGCCATAGGAATCTTGAGTGCGATTAATTATTAAAATTCAATAGGTTTACTTTCCTTGTGACCGAGAGGTAATAGGGAGTCGGTTTGTCCCGCGTCATTATTCGGTTAGGTAAGAATTGCGCGAGAGAGAGTTTTGGTCTTATCCGGTTTAGTTTTGCGTGAAAATATGTGTCTTAGATCGAGTTAGATTTTGTTACCCCTTTATCCCTAGAATTGCTAGTACCAATTTTAAGTGGGTTTTGTGCCGTTGAGTCCGAGAGGAGATGCGTTATTAGGGTACCTTAGCAATCTTTATCCCGGTGCATTTATTCAATCTTCTTAGATTTGTGAGTGTTAGTTAGTGAGACCGAGAGGTGATCTAGAGAACTTTAATGAGCCTTAGTTAAATATTTTAAGATGCCGGTGTCGTGTGATCTATTAATACCGTTATCCGTTGAACTGTCAATTGGATTCTTGCCTAGGTAGTTGTTTCTCCATATTCGTTAAAACACCGTTAAGTTTTCCAGTTACTTTCATTACGTTAAGTTAAGTTTAGTTAGTTTAAATTAATTACAAAGTAAATAAAATAAAATCAATTAAATATTATTAGGTAGGACTTGGATTAGGGTTTATAATTTGAGCCATTCTTACGTGTCTTTGAGTTCGATATCTGGACTTTCATTTTGTTTGCTATACGCGACCGATACACTTGTCGTTTGTGTGAACTAGGATAGGTTGTTTGGTTTTTTAAAGCTTAGTTGCGATTCGTGTTTTATTTATATATATTTTTTTCGCACATCACCCATTTTTTAAAATCAATAGTCTATGCCATCCTACTATAAGTCACACTTAAGGCATACTGCGAAACTTTAAGTGTTTGGAGCTACAACACAACACTTGTTTTCAAGCCTATCCCTTCAAGGTGAAAGGTTTCGTTGACACATCCGGCCCTTTCACATGTGACTGTACTTGGGCGACTATTACTGTTACGTACTACATCTGTCTGAAGACTAAAGTGGGCATAAATGAAGCTAAACGTATCTACTTAGGCAATTGTTGTCTTACTAGGCCTCATAACCGAGAGTTGTGCTTTATTCACAATTTGCAATCGTTATCAGTCTGCCTAACAACTTACTAATGTTGTGTGCTACAGCTGCCATTACTAACTGGAAGCCAGATTCTCAAGTCCCTATATTACTAAGGTAAATTGGGTCATTGATAATAGGATTATAACATCGAAAATACTAATTAATTTACTTTTGCTTATTTAGCATATGTCAACTGATAATAACTCCTTATTCACCCTCAAGACTATTCTTGAGAAATAAAAGCTGAATAGCACTAAGGTTGTGTTTGTTTTTGCTTCAAAGGTCTGCAGGAGGGTTATGTCTGCGGGCGCGCAGACATAAGTTCATGAAGACAGTTTGTTTAAAAAAAAGAAAAAGATCTGAAAACTGCTTATATGGTCTTAAATAGAAGCAAATATCCAACATCTTCACACTTCTTATCATCCTACCAACATCCAATGTCCACCACAACCACCACCCACCGTGCGCCACCACCACCACCACCACCCACCGTCCACCACACCACAACCCACCACCTACCGTCCACCACACCACCACCCACCACCTACTGTCCATCGCCACCACCACCACCCACCGTCTGATGCCACCACCACCACCCACCGTCCAACGCCACCACCGTAAACCACCCACCACCACCTACCTTCCGCCACCACCACCGTCAACCACCCACCGTCGACCACAACCCATTACCACCAACCACTTTCTGCAACCACCACCACCACCATCCACCTACACCACCTTCCTCCACCCACACCACCACCGGTCATCACCACCGCAGGCCACAACCACCGTCCACCACCACCACCACCACCACCACCACAGTCCACCACCCACCACCACCGTCCATCACCACCACTACCCACCATCGGCTACCAAAACCTGTCTACTACCACCGTCCACCACCCACCACAACCATCCTTCACCACCGTTCACCGCCTACCATAATCGTCTACCACCAATCATCAACCACCACCCACTTCCATAGTTCGTACACCACCACCCACTTCCATAGTCCATAAACCACCAATTATTTTAGCAGTCTACAAACGTTAAATGACTTCTATCTATTGTGATATATATATGATAGGTTACTAATTTTCAGCTTATGCAGACGATATCCAGTTTATAAAAAAGACAGTATTATATTTTCAGAATGCAGACCTTCAGACCACATCTTCAGTTGCAGACATAAAATCAGTTGAAATCAGATTGTAGACAGTTTTTGTCTTAAAAAACAAACAACACCTAATTTTCTTGAATGGCACCGCAATTTGAGACTTTTTCTCAAAATGGAAAAGAAGATCTATGTTCTTGATGGAACGGTTCCATTAGAGCCATATGTTCCAAAAACAAGCCCGTCAAGAACGCTATGAAACCATGAAACAACTTATCAGCTGCAAAATGGAAAAGGGATCCCCTGTTAGTGCGCATGTTGTCAAGATGAAAGAGTGCATCGACCAACTGAAGAAACTTGATTATCCCCTATCAGATGAAATGGTAGCGGAATTCATCTTGTACTCTCTCCCCAGCTCTTACGACCACTTCGTAATAAATTTCAATATGAATGCCTGGGTGAAGACAGTGTCGGAGCTTCGTGGTACGCTCAAGATGGCTGAGATAAACATTCCTACTAAAAGTAATCAAGTTCTGATGGTTCGATCTGTTGGTATCAAGAAGCCTAAACCAAAGAACCGGGGTTATAACGGTACATGCAAGAAGAAGGTTACTGTTGCTGCCAAGCATGCCACCATCACTAACAAGAGTGTTGCAAATGTACCTCCGCCGCCTCCTAACGAGCGCCAGTGCTACAAGTGCAACAATATTGAGCATTGGAAGTGTAACTGCCCTGAGCATCTAGATAAGCTAGCAAAGAAGAGGGCCAATGGTGAAGGCTCCTCTTAAGGTATTTCCATATATGTTATTGAACTTTTCACCGTTTCTAGCAACACATGGGGATTTGATACCAGATGTGGTTACCACATTGTTAATGTCTCGCAGGAGCCTGAAAACTGGAAGAAACTGAAACACGGCAACATGGAACTCATCGTTGGTGATGGGAAGAAAGTCCCGGTTCTTGCAACTGGAACATATTGTTTTTCTTGTCCGTCTGGCCTTGTAGTTACTTTGAATAATTGTTTGTTTGCACCTGGTTTGACCAAAAACATTATTTTAGTTTTATTACTTTTTGAACAAAGATTTAAGTACGCTTTTAATGGTATTGCTATTTCTGCCTACTTGAATGATGTCTTTTATTTTGAGGCTAAACCTCGAAATGGTATTTATGAGATTGATGTTCAAGTTAACAATAATGTATTTAATCTTTCTAAACATATCAGATCTGGCATCAATGATGCGTTTCTATGGCATTGCCGACTTGGTCACATAAGAAAGGCACGAGTTAAATTCTTGAATCCACAGGACCAGACTCTTTTGACGACCGTGAGTCTTGTTTAGCTGGAAAACTCGCCAAGGACTCATTTAATCATAAAAGTGAAAGAGCAATGGATGTGTTAGGACTTATACATACTGATGTATGCGGCCCTTTCAGAACTATGTCTAGAAATCATGAAAGATACTTAGTTTCTTTTATTGACAATTATAGTCGATATGCTTATGGGTATCTTATGAAACAAAAACCTAAAACTTTTGAAAAGCTCAAAGAGTTTCAAAACGAAGTCGAAACCAACTCAGAAAAACTATTAAAATGCTTCGATCAGATCGAGGTGGAGAGTATCTCAGCTCAGAGTTCATCAATCATCTAAAAGAGCGTGGAATTATTTCACAGCTTACTCCACCCGACACACCCCACCATAATGGTGTGAGCGAGAGGAGAAATCGAACCTTGCTAAAAATGGTCTGATCGATGATGTGTATAACTAACTAACTTTCCTCACTCCTTTTGGAGCTTTGCCCTTATGACCGCCGCTCGCATTGTTAATCTGGCTCCAACTAAAAAGGTTAACAAAACCCCATATGAGATATGGCATGGGCGTAAACCCCACTTGTATTTCCTTAGAGTATAGGGATGTGATGCATATATCACTAGTGATTCTGATGACAAACTCGATCCCCGCGGCATAAAAGTTATTTTCGTCGGGTACTATAACCAAAGCGGATATTATTTCTTCCACCCTGATATAAATCTGATTTCTATCAAATGGAAGGGCCACTTCCTCAAGAAAGAAATTCTCGATCGAGGAACTGGAAATAATATTGTCGATCTTGAAGAAATTCAAGAACCACAATCAACTGCTGTGGAATTTGGAGCGTCTAATCAACAAGATGTTATTGCTGATACATCAGACATAAACACGAGCGTTTGAAGAAGTAGCAGGGATCGCGTACCAATTACTAATTACCTATGGCATTTAGATGGTCCCGAAGTCCTATTAGTAGCTGAGTCAAATGACGAACCTACTAACTATAAATGTGTTGTCTTAGACCTGGAATCTAAGAAATGGCAAGAATCCATAACGCCGAGATGCAATCTATGCATGACAATCAAGTCTGGAACTTGGTTGAGCTAACCCTCGAAGGTCGGGCAGTAGAGAGCAAATGGATTTTCAAAAGAAAAACCGACATGCAGGGAAATGTGCAGACCTATAAAGCACGGCTAGTAGCGAAAGGTTTTACTCAAACTCAAGGGGTTGACTATGATGAAACCTTCTCGTTCGTTGCTATGACTAAGTCAATAAGGATGTTACTTTCCATAGCCACGTATTATGACTACGAGATATGGCAAACGGATGTCAAAACCGCTTTTCTTAATGGAAACCTTTCGGAAGATGTCTATATGGTTCAGCCTGAAGGTTTTCTCGATCCTAAATATCCTAATAGGGTGTGCACACTGCATAAGTCCATTTATGAACACAAACAAGCATCTCTCAGCTGGAATCTACATTTTGATGAGTAAATCAAAGAGTTTGGTTTTATAAAAAATGAGGATGAGCCTTGTGTTTACAGAAAGGCTAGTGGGAGCACTATATCATTCCTCATCCTGTATGTGGATGATATACTGATAATTGGAAACAACATTCCTATGCTTAAGGAAGTTAAGCACTGGTTAGGATCTTGTTTCGCAATGAAAGATCTTGCTGAAGCTGCTTATATTTTGGGGATCTATCGAGATAGGTCTAAGTGGCTTCTAGGGCTAAGTCAAAGTACATACATAGACAAGGTCATGGCATGCTTCTCAATGGACAATTCCAAGAAAGGAGCTATTCCCATTGTTAAAGGAATTGTGCTAAGAAAATCGTAATTTCCGACAACGGACATTGAGACAAAGCACATGCAAGCAATTCCATATGCTTCAGTGATTGGCCTCTATCATGTACGCTATGTTATGCACTAGACTTGAAGTCTCGTATGCTTTAAGCATGACTAGCCGTTTCCAGAAAATTCCTGGTGTTTCCTATTGGACTACAGTAAAGAACATTCAAAGGTACCTGAAAAGGACCAAGGACTTGCTCTTGGTGTTTGGAGGATTGGAAGAAGAGCTCACTGTAAGGTGTTACACTGATGCTAGCTTTCAGACTAACCGATATGATTCTCACTCACTAATAGGATTTGTATTCACTCTCAATGGAGGAGGTATTTACTGGAAAAGTTCCAAGCATAGTGTGGTGGCGGATTCCACCATTGAATCTGAATACATAGCTGCATCAGATGCTGCTAAGGAGGCTGCTTGAATGAAGAATTTCATCACTGACCTCGATGTGGTTTCGAGTATTCATAAACCAATCGATGTGTTCTGATAACACAAGTGCTATTGCTCAGGCCAAAGATCCCATATCTCATCACAGAGCCAAGCACATTCTAAGGAAGTTCCACCTTATACGGGAAATATTGGAACGATGTGACATCATAATAAGAAAAGTAGACACAGATCAAAACCTAGCAGACCGGTTCACTAAGCCGATGACTCAGGACAAGCATGACCAACATAGTGATGCTATCGGTCTTAGATTAGCCTGTCGTTTTTTTATTTAGTATTTGGATGCATGAATATTTAAACAGTTATACTTTGGAATTCACTTTTGATTTAATGGTTAAATGCAAACATTGAATACCAAAACTGGGTTCATTTTTAATACGTTTAATCCATGAATATTGTATTCTAAATTATACGTAGTCGGTCAGACTCGTGGGAATGATTCTGAATTAAGACTATTCTGACTTTAGACTCAAGGAGTTGACTTCCAAAATCATAGGCCTCATTATGAATGACGTTGGATGTAACTCGCATCAAATCATCTTCATGGATCTTAATCATAAGATGTTTTGATATTGGTACACTCATTTAATATCCTTAGACCTGAGATACATATTGGAACTTTCTTTTACTAAAGGCTATTCTTTGATCAGTGTCAACCATTGTCGCATAACTTCCGGATATAAAGGCATTGGTTGGGAATATTCTGAATTTCAATGGGAGTTGTATGTAATCAATATGGTATTGTGTACTCTTACATGATATGTAACAGTTAGATATCTTGGCGCCCTCGTTGATTCAAACTGGTGAAGTGTGAGGCCTCACCCCAACTTATTGTGTGTTTGATTGGACCACTTTGATTCTAGATCGAGAACAGTAATGATTGAACGCCATATGAGATTGGATCTGATACATGTCTCATTGTTCAATTGGTGTCTTATACAAACAGGATATATGGCAATGATTACCATAAGCTCATTATCTTGCAATAGGGTATTCCAATATGTTTTGGTTAATGACTTTAAAATATCATACCTTGTTGGGGGCAGCCATGTGTAGCTCGAGCACCGCTGGCTGTCAACGTTAAGGAGCTTAATCGAAAGTCGTCCAAGTGGAAGACTGTTGGAAATAATGGACCAGTTCGAGTAAGTTAACGCGGCCGACCGAGTTATGACCCGTAAGAGTTACACCTTGGACAAAGAATATAAAACCACTTAACGAGACTAATAGGTATACACGAACCATTAACGAAACGAATTATGATTATATAATTATATTGTATAATTATATATATAAGACGGTTTATTAATTATAAAAGGTAAGGGATTTTAAACGTGTGCTGAAGAGTTTGAACTTTGCGGGCTAAGAAGAAGTTAAGAGGTTATTATCATGATTTAAGTTAATAGTTAACCTAATCATAAGATATATATAAAAACAAAATACTCTCTGCCTCTTTCTCTCATGCAGCACAACAAGAAGAAAAGAAAAAAATGGCAACAAGCCTTTTGGGAATTACCCAACAGCCACAGACCAATCTTCGTCGGACCAAGCCGTCACCGCGTTAGTCGCTGCCACGCAAGTCAGCCGTAGTCCAGCCTCGCTGCCCCTACTGCCGCCGCTACTGCCCGTACGCCACCGTCGCTGCTCGTTGTTCGTTTTGTGTACTAGCTTCGGTTCGTTGAACCTCGGTGTCTCAACCGGTTATTCATTAACCGAGGTAAAATTAAATATTGTTGGTTGAGATTTATATTTAATTTTGGTTGTTTCGATTTTTACTCGTATTGTTTGTAACCGGATCCTCTACGGTTCCGCTAAATGGTGATTACTCGATTTTATTCCGCTGCGTTTTTGTCAATTGTTAATATGATTAATAATTATGAAACGATTATTAAACCGGGTTTAATTGTTAAACCGTTGACTGATCACCACTGGAACCCAACATAATTCAACTCTACTTATTCAAAATCAAGTACTTGCATCCATTTGATTATGTTTAAAGTGAATTATATCTTGCTACTTAGTTTCATCCCTACTCAGACATGTTAATTTCGAAATCCATTCAAACAAGTTTGAACATGGACGTAGCCTTGATCATCTAAAACCAGTTCTACTCAATCACTCGAAACTCTCAAAACAAGCTATGAAACCATGTATAGATGATAAAAGACTGAATGATTGATTAATTAATTCAATAACAATTATAATATATGGAGAGAATCGGGGCTCGATACTAAACCATAAATAGTATAGGCTCCAATATTTTACTCAATTTAAAATAATAATGAATTCACTAAACACTTTCAAACATATAACCCATCATATCTAGTGTTTACTCACTAAGGGGCTGTTTGGTAGCCTCTTTAATAGTCATTAAGAGGCTATCTTTTAATGAGTCATAACCTCTTAATGGTTAAGAAGTAGCCTTAAGTCTGAATGGTTAAGAGGTAACTATTAAGAGGTAACCTCTTAACCATTCAGACTTAAGGTTGTCTCTTAACCATTCGGAGGTTATGGCCCATTAAGAGGTAGCCTCTTAATGACTGTTAAGAGGCTACCTAACAGCCCCTAACCAATTTTAGACTTAGAAGAAAGCTCAATTTCATCCTTTTTCAACCCATAGTTTGGCACCAAAACAATATGAAATTTTAAACAAAAAAGGATGATATATTCAAACAGAAATAATTAGCATCTACTTTTTCAAACACGTTATGGCCCTAAAATCTTACAAAATAATTTGACTAAAATGTTGACAAGTTAACATGACCCGATTTTGACCGTTGTACGATGACCCAACAACCATCAATGTGGTTAGGGCTTTATCATTCATTATGTATATACAAGCGAACGTAAATGGGCCCACCATTACACCTAGTAGCACGGGATGGCTGCAAAATGGAACCCTTGTGCACCCCTCCATGAATAATATGCAATTCGAGTCTCGTAAAACCCTAAACAAATAGTCATTATTAGCAAGGCTAACCCGTTTACTTATAAACGGGTCAAATAAATACGCTTCATAAACTGCTTTACTTTAAAAATAGATTATTATTATTATTGCATCGTTCAAAATTATGTAATCTTATTTAGTACATTATTTGTCTATAAAGTTAAAATAAAATTGACAAAAAAGGGTGTAAACGAGCCTAGCCGCTCGTACACTACTTGAGATTGGCTCATTAAATGTACGAAACGAGTCGGGTTTAAACGTGCTGGAGGCAAATTTACACTTCAACTATAAACATGAGTTAGAGCTAATTTGATAAATGAGGTTAAGGCCGAGCTAATTTGATATACGAGCTCGGGTTATATATTTATATAAATAAAATACTTAAATATTTAATGAGTAATAAACAAGCCGATGATCTCAAACTTGAAAATTTATTAACGATCTAAGCTAAAGCTTGTAAATCATTAGCGGGCCGGACTCAAACTAGAAAAACTATTAACGAGCTGAGCTCAAGTTTGAAAAACTATTAACCAGCCGAGCTCAAGCATGAAATATTGATTTAAGATCCGAGCTCAAGCTTGAAAAATTGATTAATGATCCAAGCTTAAGCTTGAAAATTTATTAGTGAGCCGAGCTCAAGCTTGAGAAACTACTAACGAGGCAAGCTCAAGCTTAAAAACCTACTAACTAGCCAAGCTCAAGTTTGAAAATGTATTAATGAGCCAAGCTCAAGCTTGAAAAGCCATTAACGAGCCAAGCTTAAGCATGAAAAATTATCAACGAGCCGACCCCAAGCTTAAAAGACTATTAACGAACTTCAAGCTTGAAAAACTATCAACGAGCCAAACTCAGGTTAAAAAGCTATTCACGAGCCAATCTCGAGCTTAAAAATAATTAAAGAGCAGAGCCGGGAGCATTAGACATAAAGCTCAGAATGAGGCGAAACCTCTTTTACTGTCTAAGTGCGCCACATGCTGGAACCCGTATTATCTTATGTAATCCATTACTTGTTTGAAAAATTCAAAGCAATATGAACAAACACGAGTGTTAACACCCTAACGGGCCAGTCCCCACACATTGGGGTCGTTAATCGGCCCTGTTGACTTACTGATAAAGTCAGCATAACAATTGACATACCTGGAAGAAAGGTGAGTGTCCCGAGTCCAAACAGACCATACGCTTGGGAAACGTCTCCGCCTATGTGGCCAGTGAAGATGAATAACGAAAGAAGTAAAAGCACACATCCAAACAACAGAAGGAAAAGTGCAAGCCCAACAGATTTCCATGGGATTTTATCCCATGTTTCTTCTGATAAGTCAAACCTTGGGTCAAAAGAGTTTACACTGTCTTCATCAACAGCGAGACGAGTGTAATTAAAGGTACGTCTAGACATCGTATCTTCTGAATTATAGAAAACAAGTTCCGATACACCACAAGCATCCAATGCAAACTCAAACTCACCTGAATTCAACAAATATGTGCATACAGAAACGAATAAACACATGCATATACAGAATAAAAAAAAAACATATTACACCTCTAGTGCATTTATACATACATATACAAATATGTGCATGTTTTATTGTTTTCCAATTTAATTTCTTGTATTAAGTTAGTTTACATCTTTTAGGTAATGGGTCATGTTAGTGTACTAGTGGGTCTAGTTAGTTTCATTGGTTTGTAGCCTATAAAAAGGCGTTTCATTTATGAACGAAGAAGTAGAAAATTGTGAAGTAAAATGTTTTGTTCTTTTTCTTATTTCTTTGGAGCTTGATCCACTCAGGGGATTAACTATCTTGGGAGATTAACCATCTCGAATCGGTTACTATCACAAATACATATAGGCTGTAGCTTTTGACAAGCGAAACGCACGAAGTGAAGAAAAAAGGACGCGCTGGCATTTTCGTAAATATGATGATTACACAACAACAAATTGAAATAGTTTACTTCAATTGCTGTGGTTGTGGAGTAATAGTATTACACTACAGCAAAACTAAAGTAGCGTAATTATCATTATTACATAAGTGTGTTAAGTATTCATTTGTTGAATAGTGTAATTATCATATTTCGTCTTTTTTTCTTCAACTTGTACACTTAGCACAAGAAAAAGTTAATTGTACATGAATAGTGTAATTGCTGTTTGATGTACATATATAAATACACACACAAACAATTGTTGTTTAATACAAGGTAACCGTACGTATTTGTTGTTTCCTTCACCTATATGTACCAATGTTAAATGTCAATCCGCATCAATGCAACAATTATTACGCGCGTGTTACAATTTCATCTCTATCGATGCATGTCCTTTACATACAAATCAAACGGAGGACGAATAACTGAGTAACAAAAAATTGTATGCCAACGACGTTAAACCTATAAAATATCAGGTTTATGAAATAAAAAGGGAGGGAAGGAAGGGAGAAATAGTACCTAACGAATATCGACGGATGACGAATCGAGAAGGAGTGAGATGAGTCGGCAATGGAGGTTTCAGCCTTTTAAACCTGCAAATCCGCATTCCATCGGGTCTAAAAATCTATTTCTTCTTATGCTGCAACAATGGCATCGATCCTATCGTGCTTTTTTCTTTCAGGATTTCATGTCCATATTTAGTAAGTCGTTGGTAACAACCTACTTTTTAATTCATCCTTCTCAAACATATATGTTTTACTAGATAACACATTATTTAATATTTTATTAACAAATAGGCCATGTGTTGTGTGCAGACTACAATTAGCTAGTTAACGTGTCATGTTAATACCACACAGCTAATAGGGCTTTAACTAGCCAACTATTAACTAGCGTTTCATTGGTTTACTAAAATTTAATAACAGTTGGATTGGTTGTTATGGCATAGACCCCACCTACCATTTGGTAAAGATGGCGTTAAGGGGCTACCGCCCCAGCCCTTAATGTCCTCGTTGCTTTACAAGACGTGGTGCTAAGAGCATTTCAAGATTTTCTAATTTTTTTCTCTTATTAGTGAATTTTTCGTTTACTTCATCACAATTTGATTAAACATTTACATAGTTAACATAATTGTACAAGTTATTTTAGTAACACACGTCAGTACGAAGTTTATAACTTGACTAGTTTGAGGTCCGTGTACAACACGAGTAGTTCTTGAAAATACAATATTTAATAAATAATCAGTATACAAGTAACAATAAGCCCGTAAACACTATTAATACAGCCGTTGTACAATAGTCTTTAAAACCATTTTAAAGTAAAAGATAATTATAAATATCAAATGTTTGAAAAAAAAACATGAAGTAAATATTAAATTAACAATTGAAGCATAAATTTTAAGAATGATAACTATTATTTTATTATTATAAATTGTTAAAAAAGTGAGGTTTAATGTAAAAGTGACAAGTGGCAAAACTTATAGCCTTTTATTGGAAAGTATAGATTATGTTAGTTAATTGTTTATGTTTTTCTAGAGTTTATTGTTTTCTATATAGGTCAACGATTACGAAATTGAGTCATTTTATATTTTTATAGAGTTAGCACCCACCTACGTTGGAGTTGCTAAAAAATAGACCCCTCCAATATTTACCGTTCTGTTCATGACTGTTGGGTTAATCTTGATGTTTCGGGTCGGTTCGAGTCGAGTACGGGTTAAGTCGTTTACGGGTCATGCAGATAAAATGGTTCAGCAGAATACTTGGTCCATGTTAACCGAGTTTCTTGGAAGCACACGTTTTATTGAGGTTGAATAGGTTAGGAGTTGTTACAGGTTGTTTAATTCTTTGTTTTGACTAAACATTTTGTGATGCACATTAATGTATTTATAGGCTATTTATAGCCACTAATTATATTGAAGTATAGTACCCCTTCTTTGAAAATAATATCGCATTAAGTTTTATTTTCCCTGCATTTATCTTTCATACATATTACATACATACATGTAACACTCTACTTTTGGTTATAATAATAAAATAAATTTCGTCTATTTATAGTGGGTCATTATCGGTTTAGATAATTAGAATACGAGTTGGGCTAGTGTTGGGTTAAATGGATATGGGTTATGGACTTGGGTTATGAAAGAAAGAAGGAAAGACTATGGGCTTAAGCCCATGATCCATAATTATATAAACCATTAATACCCATTAATCATTCATTTCACACATACTCCATACACCACCAAAACACACACTTGGCTCTCTCTCATCTTTTTCTCTCTCTAAGCCGAAATCACCAAGGAAACTGATCCCGATCCAAGGTAATGATAGTATGATGTTGTATGATGTTAAACCCGTTAGATCTAGTTGTGAAACGACGAGCCGACACCGTTAAACCGTTTAAGTCACGAGATCCGGGTGGAATCGGGTATAAACCAAACCTAAGGTGAGCTTAGGGGTCACCCTAGCTCAGATCTGGATCGAACGGGACGAAAAACGCTGAAAAATGGTGGAGAAACGAAGAGATCTCGTTTTTCCGGCGAGATTTCCGGTTTTCCGGCGACAACGGCGCCGGAAAGGCGGCGCCGCCGGTGAAGGGAATGTTTGAAAGGACATCTGACATTCTGTCAGATGCCCTAAACCCTAGGCGCGTGTAACGAACTGGGCACGCCCATTCGTTAAGGAAAACTAACAAATTAGCCTGATTTGTTATGCATTCGTTACGCAATTCGTCAGACAGTTTGTTACAGGAAATGACGAATGAACCCTCATTCGTTAGAAGGGTCATTCGTTATAAAAGGGGGGTCATTCGTTACCAGGTTCAATTCGTTATAAGCTCCAATTCGTTAAGGTCCAATTCGCTATAAAGACCAGTTCGTTATAAGGTCTGATTCGTTACAAAGGCAGATTCGTTATAATAGTTAATTCGTTATGAACTCCCATTCGTTAAGGACTGATTAACGAATTAGACTTTGAAAGAATTACAAAACAGTCCCTGGACTTATAAAAGAATGATTTAATTACAAAGAAGCCCTTGAAATTTTAAGTAGCAAATTAAATAATGATCCAAAATTCTAATGGAAAATGTGTTAAGATAGTTAATGAAAATAAAATTTTTCCAAGCTGACTTGGCAGCTCGACCCCAGCCAGGGGCTCTGCCCCTTGGACCCTTCTAGGGGCTGCCGCCCCTAGACCTCGCTGCCAGGGGCGCTGCCCCCGGACCCTCGTTCGTTGAGGGTACTAATTAAACTAGAAACGTGATATGGGTAGTGATAGATAATTGATACGTGTAATTGTTATACAGTTAGTCGTGCACATCTCAAGAAAGGAATAACTATAAACGGTGAACGTAACCGACTTCAGGTGAGTTTCTAGCCCCATTCCTTGTTATGTTTTCGGGGCTGTGTGCATACTCGATGCGATTAGTTAATACACTTATCCTAAGCGATAAATGTATGCCATATATGTATTATGTGAAATGTATGAATGATTGCTTGTTGGTACATGAACGATCTTCGGAATTGCATGTACTGCCAGGTAATGGTTTGATGTTATATGTATGTTTCAAGATGAAGAATGAATGATGTATGTACGTAGAAAACTTTACGATTATGTATATAGAAAGTATGCTATGGAGGTATGGAAGAAAGGGTACCAGACCCTAATAATATCCGAGGATGAAGGGTGACCGGATCCTAATAATATTTGAGGATGGAGGATACCGGACCCTAATAATATCCGAGGATGAAGGGTGACCGGACCCTAATAATATCCGAGGATGGAGGGTACCGGACCCTAATAATATCCGAGGTATGTAGGGCGAAATGCTCTTTATAACGTGAGGTTAGTTATGAACATAAATATGAAAGAATGATGGGCATGTTAAGTATGTAATGCGTACCTTCGGGCACGTATATGTGTATGTAAACTAAGTTATGTGATTAATTAGAACTCACTCAGCGTAGTTGACTTTTAGTATGCACGCATGTGAGTAGAATGAGGCAGCTGGCTTGAGCGGGGACACATGGCGGTAGAATAAAGAAGCTGGCATCTGAAGATCTATTTGTTATGTTTTGAACTAAAAGACATGTTTAAGTTATGTTTTAAAGATAAGATTATGAATGTTTGTAACGACTGTTGATGTTTTATATTATTTCGCGAAAGTTTTAATTAACGCTGATATTCAGAATTGTGTTTATGAGTAAATCCAACACAAAAGTAGGGCTACCGGTAACGGGGCCTTACAATACATGTGTGTTGTGTGTGTAATCAAAGGGTTCTGATCCAACATTTGGTATCAGAGCGGGTGAAGACGGAGAGGCCGTTTTGAGAGTCGTTTACAGAACTTGTGATGTAAGGCAACAACCTTGTGATGTAGTCGTCAGAAAGAATGAAGATAATAGGGTTTTGATTAACCCTAAGAAAGAAGGATGAAGAAAGAGACTGACGTCGGTGAAGAACTAGCGAAAGACCACCACCGGAAAGTGAATTCCGGTGGGAGAAGAGAAGACCACCACCACAAAGTGAGTTCCAGTGGGAAATAGACAAGACCGTGAACCGGAGAAGAAGAAATGAAGCCGTGACATACCAAATGCCGAGACTGAGACCGAACCCGTTTTTCTTGCCGGAATGAAAGACCGTAGGCCTGAATTGTGAACCGAAAACTGAGGTGTTCACGTTAAGAAGAGAAAAGACTCTTTATGTATCTCGCTGACGCCTCCGCAATCAAAAGCAATGAAAGAAGCTTGTGTAGATAGGCGATAAAGAAAGACATAGAAAGAAGGTCGTGAAAGAATGAATTGTTTGTTTCTCATTCGATTTAGAGGAAGAAAGAAAAATAAGAAAGTTGAAGCAAGGATCATTAACTCATAGAAAGTAAGTAGAAATTTTGGATTAAGAAAGAAAGATAGGAAGAGACCAGTGGTTTTGCAAGAAAGTAATAAGATAGCAAGCCACAAGAAAGAAAGAACGGGAGTCGATCAGAAAGTAAAAAAACGACAGCCCGAAGAAAGAAAACCAAAATTTAGCAAGTGATCGGACCAATGTGGTTCGTGTAGCTAGAACCAAGTCAGGTGTCGCTCATAACAAGTAGCAAGACAGAACCTTTGTGGTTCGAATAACAAGTCAGCAAGGAGAATATTTGAACTAAAGTAAACAAACAAGTGAGTACGAATCAAGAAAGAGTCTAGCAAGATTAGCAAGAACAAGCAAGTTCGGTACGATTCCATTGAAAAAAATAGCTAGCAAGACCACATCAAGGTTAAGGGGGTGAATGTTGGGTTAATATTGATGTTTTGGGTCGGTTCGGGTCGAGTACGGGTTAAGTCATTTACGGGTCATGCAGATAAAATGGGTTAGCAGAATACTTGGTCCATGTTGACCGAGTTTCTTGGAAGCGCACGTTTGATTGAGGTTGAATAGGTTAGGAGTTGTTACATGTTGTTTAATTCTTTGTTTTGACTCCACATTTTGTGATGCACGTTTATGTATTTGTAGGCTATTTATAGCCACTAGTTTTATTGAAGTATAGTACCCCTTCTTTAATAATAATATAACATTAAGTTTTATTTTCTCTGCATTTATCTTTCATACATATTACATACATGTGTGTGTTGTGTGTGTAATCAAAGGGGCCTGATACAACAATGACTCCTTTCCTTTAAACCATGATTTCATTTAGGATGCTTAACATTTTCGTCATATCATTAGGTAAGAAACTAAACAATACATCGTGTTGTTCATTTTATGGTAAATTGATAGGACGTTTAACTGATTTAATCATTTAAACTTGGGTAAATGATCAAAATGGCTTTTTAAGCAACTTCCTTGACTAACCCCTCAAACTAAGAATACCCAAAATGGTCCATTTTTAAACGGTAGGATCCACCGGAATAATACAATCGGGGATGACCGTTTAGTTATGGCGCCCACCGTTTATTAAACAGTCGGTCTCGCGATTTAGAAAATTTCAAACAGTCAGCCCGATTGTTTAATAAGCGGTCGGCCAACGGATCTATCCGTTAAACCTTCATATCTACACCATCGACAAACAAATCTATTCTGATGGCCTTCGTATCTATTCCGTCGGGTCTTTATGTCTATTTACTTTGGGCCTTCATATCTTTATGTTTAAATTTATTAAATAATTAATAATAAAAAAACAATGAATCCAAATAATCAAAACGCTATTTTATAATTTGTTTTTAAGGGCTAAGGGTAACAGTACATACATTTGGTGGATCGTAAAATTAGAAAGGTACATATTTGAGCGGGTTGTGACAATACGCATAACCTCAACTTGGCTAACACTCATGCCTATTGTTTGATGATATTCGTTTTCAGTTATGATTTATGCTTCATTCCATATCATGTAACCGTTGGTGAGAATGTTGTTGTAATACCTAAAAATGTTAGATGTTTTTGTTCTTATATCACGCGACTTCGTGGCAAGTTGGTGACTGGTTCGGACAACCAGTGGCGGACCCACATCAAAGGTGTAGGTGTTGGCTAACCCGGTGAATTTTTTTTAAAGGCACATATATGTTAATTCTGAATAGACCCCTATGAAACTTTGACACCGACCATCTTTCGACCCTTGTGAGATTTTTTCTGGGTCTGCCACTGCGGACAACCACTCAGTTTCATTTGCTTCTTCAACAGCAAAGTGTCGACTCTAATATGGTGTATCCTGCCATTTAGAAAGTGACCATTTTGATTATTTTAAGTTTGGGAGGCTAGTAAGGATTTTGTTCGGTCAAAAAGGCCATTTTGATCTTTTTATGCATGAATTTGATTGCATGGATTTACTATTTTTTGACTGAATCATACTTTTCTTTTAAATATTCTAAAACTCGTATGTTATCATTAAAGCTAATCTTGGGTTTTCCGTTCAGCACAACCCGATGATACTTTTAGACATGTGATTGAGACTATCAAATTAACAATAATGTGTATCGCACGCCCAAAAACTAAAGACATCAGTAAAGGTATTGTCTAGATAATAAACCAATATAACGAATGCTGACTTGGTTTGATATAGAGTTAAGATTTTGCAACATGGCACATGCTAATCTAAACAATGCCGATGAAAGCCTAAATTATGAGCTTGCTTAGGATATGGGCTCACGATGAGACCTTCAACATCATGGTCATGGTGGTGTTCTTTGTGCACATTTATTTTGCTTATTCTAGTAGACTTCTCTCAGTTGTACATTGAGTAACCCCTACGTGGCAATTCGACTACATGCGGACTATCCACCACATGTTTTATGATGAAAAGACAAGAATGATTGATATATACAAACGGGAAAATTAAGTAAATTGCATCTGCTTATACTATTAAAGCAATATGCATTTTGGATAAATGACATCTACCTATTAGTTCATCATTATAGTTTTCATATATACTAAGTCTTCTTAAATTTTCTTGGTGATTAAATAATTTTAAAGTAAATAATATTATTCAAAAGTAAACAATGCAATTCATTTTTTGATGGACCCATTTACTATATGAATCAAACTAGGTTATTGTATAACATCCTACTTTTAATAATAATAATAATAATAATAATAATAATAAATAAAGAATTTTGTTTACTTAATGGTGTGCTTATTTAGTTAAGTTAAATAATAATAATAGGGTGTGAGGTTGGACAATAAACGATGGAATAAGGGATAGTGATGAGTCTTAGGTCCTTGGGATTGGGGGTATTTAAGCACCTTTAAACCTACCTAAAACCCTAAAAACCCTCATTCCATCACATCCTCTATACACACACACTCAAAAAACACACACAAACACTCCTCCTTCCATTTCCGGATTCAAATCCAAGCTAAAGGAGAGTAGGTTTCGAGTCTTGCATCGTCGAGCAACAAGAATCATAGTCAGATTCGAGTGCCGAACCAGATCCGAAGCAAGAGGCATGTTCAAATATGAATCTAAGCTTGAACCCAAAACCAAAAGAGGTAAGTTTTAGCTTAGAGGTTGTGTATTTTATACCGTTTGGCAAATCACTTTGGTAGGGTGAGAAATCGGACTATAGGGTGTAAAAAAAACAAAAACTTTTTAATAAACAAATTGGTTGGAATGAGTCAAGACAAACTAGTGACGTTCAGATCGTATTAAAGTAAGGAAATGAAGGTGTTATGAACCATAACCCGTTATATTGGTAACACACTCATATAGGATTGAAAGAGAGCGTTTATGGCCGGAAGGCATGGAATAGCAGATTCGAATCGAGTAAGAAAACTCGATTCGTTTGGAAGATAAATTGAATCGAAAAACGAAACGAAACAAATCAAATCGAATGAAAAATCGTTTCGATTTTATGAATACTCGATTCTATTAGAATGAAACTCGATTAGAATGAATACTCGATTCGATTGGAATGAAACTTGATTAAAATGAGACTCGAGTCAATGAAACTTGATTTGACTGGTTTAGTGAAAACTCGATTAGTTTGAAGATACAGTTTTCAAATGATTTTTTAGTAAAGACTTATTAATAAAAAAAAAGTTTTTAGCTCGACCCTAGCCAGGGGCTCTTCCCCTTGGAACCCACTAGGGGCTGCTGCCCCTAGAACCCTGCTGCCAGAGGCGCTTCCCCCGAACCCCCGTTCGTTAAAGGTTTCACTTACTTAGAATGTGATCCAATTAGGAGTAGTTAATTGATACTTATAACTGTTACATAGTTATCCGTGCACAACTAAGGATAGATGTTACACTCAACTCCGAGAGAAATAGGATCCAAGTGAGCTTTTAGCCCTTTTCCTCTTATTTTTTTGGAGATGTGTGCATACTCTATGTGATAGGTTATTACACTAACTTATATATAGTAAGTGTATGATTGTGAATGCTGTATGTGTATAGGAAAGTTAAGATTATGTGATGGTATGAATATATATAGAAATGTATATATATAAATGGATGTGTGGTTGTGTGGTACGAAAAAAGGAACCGGGCCCTATTAGTATCCGAGGTATGTAGGTACCGGACCCTAATATTATCCGAGGTATGTAGGGACCGGACCCTAGTAATATCCGAGGAAGGAGGGACCGGAACCTAATAATATCCGAGGAAGTAGAGACCAGACCCTAATAACATCCGATGAAGTAGGGCAAAATGCTCTTTATAACATACAGATAATTATGTATGTATTAGTAAGTTAAACAAGAAAGTAAGAAAGTATGAAATTATGAAAGTATGAAAGTATGAAATTATGAAAGTATGAACGTACGTACGTACGTATGAATGAAAGGTAAGCAGGTAAGTATGTAATATGTATCTTTGGATGCGTGTATGTAAGTATCACTACTAGAAAACTGATAGTGTTGTGATGCCCAATTGCGTCGGAAATGCGTCACAATTGAGCGATTACGACGCATTTCCGACGCAATTTGCGAGTCAGAAAAAACCTCGTCAGAAATTCGTTTGTGACGCTTTTCTGATGCAAAATTTGACAAAATTCCGACACATCATTTTTTCATAATTTTTCGGCACTTTTTTGACACCTTTAAAAAACTTATAATAATTATAATTATTGTTATAAATATATTAATTTATGGTTATCAATACCTAATAAAGATTAGCTTTCTTTCCAAGTTTTCTTACCCTATATATACATCTCATTGTACTTCTTTGTAATATACACATAATTAATAAAATCTCTTCCTTTCTCCATACATGTCTTCTCTCATTCTTTGGCTATTAGGCTTGTTTCACAACACATTATCCGCACAAAACTTCAACCATTTATTTGTGATGGTTCCATCAAAAGTTTTGTTGTCATCATGATAATTGAAGAGACGTGGATCGACTCACTGGTAGACGATCTACTTTCCTCGGGTGTGATTAGGTTATTTCACCGATAGTTCTCTTGGATCTGTTTTCTTTCACCTACAAAATGAACAGCACCGTCAACTTACCCCTCAGAAAGGGACAGAGGGGTCCTCTTTGGGGTAACCCTCCGGTGTGAGAATAAGTATTTGTGGGAGAAGATAATAATGCGTGAGTAAGGAAATATGAAGAGTATTGCTTAATAGCTGAATACTCTGTAATTTGCTGTGATTGTGAGTGTTACTGACTGTAACTGTCTGTGAGTGAATGTAATTGAATCTGCTTGAATGTGAATGAATGAATGTCTCTCCTTGTGGAGTTGATGCTGTATTTATAGTGCTAGGGTTTCCACTGATTGGGCTCAGCCTTGTTGGCCTCCTCCAATTGCTCTGCGCCACGTGTCCTCTGGGACACCTGGTGCTTTCTCATTGGTTGTAATCACGTGGTAGCACATGTGTCATGCTGAGTTGTCCACCTTTCATTTGGCAGCTGTCAACATCAGCATATTCTTATTCCTTAAAAAGATACCTTCTGGAAGGTTGTCTGACGTGCACAATCAAGGTTGCCCTAATCCTGATTTGGATAAGGATGAGGTTGATTATGTGCATGTGTGATACGCGCCTATCCTGAGGATGCGCGAGGTCTTCTCTTTATTCTCACGCGCAGATGTTTCATGCTCAGATGTGATATGCACGAGCATGTGATATGCGCCACGCGCGGATGCGCCACGCGCATATGTGATATGCGTGAGCATATGTGATGCCTGAGCATCTGTGGTGCCTGGGCATATGATGCCTGAGCATGTGTGGTGCCTGGGCATATGATGCCTGAGCATGTGTGATATGCGCCATGCGCATAGGTTTTGGCTTTGTGCCTTCGTAATGTCTTGATTTCAAGCCTCTTGTCTATATCTTGTGGGTTGACCCGCCTTGCTCGGTGTTGAGGCGGGTACATACCTCTTCAAGCCCCCCCAGTCTAATGTGTGTCTTGTCTCGCGCGAGCAAGGCAAGATAGATGTTAGACTTAACAGTTTGCTCTTTTTAGTAGGGGTTTTGTCTTTTTCTTCTTATTAGTCGTCATTGCGCGGAATTCTATCCTTTTGGTTGAAAACGAATCGTCTATGTACGTGATGGAGACGTGTCAGACCTTTCGTGTGCTCGAGGTGCTACAGTTGCCTTTCGTGTCCCCTCACAGAGTGTCAGGAACACGTGTCGCGCTCGCATTGGTCATTCCTGCGAGTGGCGGCGCGTGAACTCTGGCAACAGCTGTATTATTTCTTTTCGTGTCCCCTCACACAGTGTGATTTACACGTGTCGCGCTTCCGTTGGCTTACACCTGCGAGTGGGGGCGCGTGAAGTCCGATCAGCACCCATATTTCTCTCTCCTGGGCCTATAAAAGCCAGCCCTTAGAGTTTTTTTTTTATCCTTCATCTTCTTGTTTATCATTCAGAGCTCTTTCTTTCATTCTATTACTTTTCTTCTGCTTCCAGATTTCTGTTGTTCAGAATCATCGTTTGTTTGTTGTCACAGTTGTATGTCTGATAGCTCAGACAACACAATCTCCCCCATCCATTGCCGTAGAAAATCGTTAGTAATGTCTACATTGAAGAAGACCGGAAAGGGGAAGAAGGCTGCTGAGGGCTCATCGGAGGAGGTAGGGAGGACCAAGGCGGTGAAGAGGTGGAATGAAATCCCCTGCAAATTGAGGCAGGCTGATCTTGACAGCCTTATCGCCTCTCAGGGGTTTCTCCCTGTGTTTGGCTCCATGTTGCCTGGGGCCGGGCAAACGGCGGCGGACCCGCCCACCGGCTATATATCCCTTTATAGCCATTTTTTCACCCACTGCAACCTTCGTCTCCCGATGACAAGGTTTGTGGGTGCACTGCTTAAATTCTATGGGATTCATATATCCCAAGTCCATCCGTTTGGACTTGTGCGCATGACTCATTTTGAGTTTATGTGCAAATCTCAGCGCGAGGAGCCCACCCCTCGGCGCTTTCAATTTTTTTACAAGCCCAAGATCCAAGACTCTTGGTTCTCCTTCATTCCTCGCAGTCAGAAGGTGAAGTGCTCCACTGTTTCATTCAAGAGCCTTCATGACTATTCTGAGAGGTTTTTTTACATCAGGGCTGGTGTGATCCCCATCCGCATGACGATGCGCGCGATCACATCTGCGCCTGCGGATGTGGGTGTCCTCAAGAACCCAACTGGCGCCTGGGTTAATAAGCTGACCGCTGAACCATCCCCCGCCAAGAACATTTGTGAGGAGGCGCTGGTGGGGGTTGGTATGAGCAAGAGGTGGGCGGACAGCGCGCTTGAGCCCGTTATCCAAGTCGACGGGTTATGTAAGTTAATCTCATCGCTTTACTTCTGCGTGAATATAATTCTTTTTGCTGATATCATTTGACTTGTTTTGTGCAGTCACCAAGGAGTATATCCATGCCGCCTATGATAAGCACATGGAGGGTGGATCCGTCGCGCTGGGCGCTGGGGAGGTTGGCTTCCCCGATCGCTTTGATGACATGTTCATCCCTGTTGATCTGGGATTTCTGTTTGACAGCGATGCGCCTGGTAAGCCTTTGTACTTATGCATTTTTCCTTATAATACCAAATTTTGCTAACACTTCTGTTGCGTGTATTATAGATGCGCTCGAAAACTACGAGCTGGAGCTCGCGGAAGAGGAGGAGGAAGAGGAGCCGCCCCAACTAAAGCGTAAAGCTAAGGGGAAAACTGGCGCAGGGGCCAGTAAGAAACAGAAGAAGGATGATGCCCCTGTTGTTCAGGATCCTCCTACCCAGGCGGGGGGATTTGGGAAAACCCAGGAATTTACCACCAAGGTTTCCTTGGCTTCCCTGCCTCAAAAAGTGGGCAGGCCTCCTGTCCACTTGAGGTATGGTGGCGCTACCTCCTCCCTTCCCGCGGCGGAAAAGGGAAGCGGTGTTGCGCCCTCGACAGGTATACTTTCCTTATCCTTTGCTTATCTTTTATGGTTCTATGAGCGCGATTCTTATAGAATTACTAATGAATCTTGTCTTGCTCAAATGTTTGTAGAGCCGGCGACAGCGCAACAAGATGCCGAGGCTGCGCCGGAGGTCGCTTCGAAGTCCCCTGTTTTACCTTCAAAGAAGGGTAGAATGGACTTCATGGCGATGTTTGCTTCGCGAACGGAGTTGCGCCAAGGTACGTATTGCGCTCTTTTTTTCTGACTTTCTTTTAGATCAAGTCATGAACCATTTGTTGTTGTTGATTTTTTCATAGAAGCCGTAGCTGGCGTACAAGCTTCTGGCGGCACTCCTGGCGCTGGCGCCAGCGCCGTTGGCTCTGCTCCTGCTCCTGCAAGCGATGAATCTCCCCTCATTGGGATTACTAAGGAGCAGGAGGCCGTTTTGTGCGCCGACCTGGCGGCGCCGAGACCTCCCTCACCTCCTCCTGCGCACAGCCCTCCTCGCGAGACCGATTTTGATTCTAGGTCGCAGGAGAAGAGGCCTATTTCAGAGGAGGATGAGGAGGTTCATGCTGAAGACTCCGATGGCGCCCGCGCCAGCCCTGCAGCGCCATGAGTTTTCGCGGCGGAGCCTTCTCGTGGGGCTGGCGCTGACTTTTCTGCTTCATCCCCACAGGTATAGGTTCTTTTTTTGTTCCGCTGCGCGGGCTTCCATCTTAGTGTTTTGATGACTTAGATAATTTCTTTGTTTTTGCAGGAAACCGATCACATATACCGCCCGAGATGGAATATAACTGAAGACAGCACCTTTCAGTCCATGGGTGTGTGTGCGGAATTCTGGGCTCATGCTGTGCCTCCATCTGAAAGGAGGTTCCAGGAGGACCGCGCTCGCGACGACCTGCTCAACGATCATATGTTTGCTGGGTCGGCCTTCTTTGCTGCCTCCCAAGAGCTTCGCTCTGATTACGTAAAAGTACGTGATGCTCTTGCGGAAGCCAAGCAAGAGGCTAAGGTGTCTGCTTGGCATCTTTCTGATGCTCGCGAGAGAGCTGAATAGCTCCAAGCCGAGCTCAGTGAGAACAGAGCAAGTGCCAACAGCGCCTTCGTGAAGCGCGGGCATGAGCTTCAGGCGGCGCGGGAGAAGCTGCAGGCGGCGGAGGCGGATGCGGCCAAGTACGCGCGCAGAGCGCGCGACTTGGAGCTGGAGGCGGAGGCGCGTGACCAAGCTCTTGTCCAGTCTATCACTGAAAAATCATCACTGGAGAGTGAGGTTGCGCGCCTGA
This sequence comes from Bidens hawaiensis, assembly GCF_021521415.1. Classification (NCBI taxonomy): domain Eukaryota; kingdom Viridiplantae; phylum Streptophyta; class Magnoliopsida; order Asterales; family Asteraceae; genus Bidens; species Bidens hawaiensis. The sequence continues at coordinate 55,352 of NW_027506494.1, forward strand.
AGAGGGAGCTGGCTGCCGCGCAGGCCGATAAAGATGAAGCCCTGGCGACGGCAGCGTCTAGCCAGGAAGCACTTGATGCTGCGCGGGCGGAAAAAGAAGAAATCTTGGCGGCAGCAGCGTCCGACAAAGAGGAGCTAAAAAAGACTAAGGAAACTGTTGAGTTATTAAACTCTCAGGTTCCTGCCCTCGAGACGTCTGTTGCTGGCCTCGCGCAGGATCACCACTGGCTAGTCTCACAGGGCATGACTCGTTGCGCTTTCGCGATGAAATACTCAGACGAGTTTCAGGCCCTTGTGATGGACTGCAACGCTGCCGCGCGCTTGGTGGGGCGAGCTGAAGGGTTTACGGATGGCTATGAATATGGCATGCTGAAGAAGAACCCATCCGAGTACCCTTATCAGAGCTCCGTTGCCTGCGCGGACATGGCCGCGATGGGGGAGAAGTATATGAATACTCCCATTCCCATCCTTGCGCAGGTATTTTAACTTTAATGAGGTTACTTTGATTTATTTTCCAAGTATCTTTGTACTCATATTTTCGCTTATGATTTGCAGATATCCGCGCTTGCTGACCAGCCCGATCTCGTCGCGCTAAAGAAATTACTTGACGAGTGCGAGGGGGCTGGCGGCGGCGATGATGGCGCGGCGAATGCTGGCGTTGCTAGCGGCTCTGGCGTGGCCAAAGGATCCGCTCCTGACACTGTTGTGCTAGAAGACTCCATTCAAGACGAAGAACTTGACTATGGTCAGTTTGGAGATGACGAGGAGCAGGATGCGCCAGATGCCAAGGGCGATGATGAGGATGATGAAGAGGCTGATGTCAACGTGGAGACTTGAGAAGCCCTTCATGTTTTTTTTTTTTTTTTTTTTTTTTTTTTTTTTTTGTAGTTTGTATCTCATCTTGTAAACTTGTAAATTTCAATGCTTTGGAATGAAATTTTGTTTTTCCCTTCTTCGCATCTTGCGCATTCCCATTCATCTCTTTATATCGCATGTTTGCTTGTCGAATATAAGATATGCTTGCACGTTGGAATAAGAACAAGGTTGTAAGGAATTGATTATACTTAACCCTTGTCATATTGTAAGTGATTTTGCCATATCTTGATTATGTTGACACGTGTCTTGGCGCTTTCATTATTCCTCTTTTGCGCGACGTTATCGCGCGTTTATGGAATTATGAGTTTTTTAGCCTTTACGCGTCAATGTGTTACTCAGATATCCACTACAATTTCATGCGCGACCCCAACCTGAGACCTTAACAACTATGTTTTGGCATATGCTTTGCCTTAGTTGTGTTTAGGTGTTTTATGGTCAGGCTGCGCAGTATGTAGGATGGATGTTGTGAGTGATTTGAGCTAAGGCTCACATTATTGGGCTAAGGCCCTAACGTTTTAGAGTTAAGACTCGTTAACGCGTTTGAGCTTGAAGCTCGCGCATGTATGTTTTACTTCGTTTTATTTCATTTTGATGTCCATATTGCTCAAAATTAATAAAGGGAAGTGTGAAACATGTATGCAAAAGGTAGTAGAATTGGGCTAAGGCCCTGACGTTTTAGAGTTAAGACTCGTTAACGCGTTTGAGCTTGAGGCTCGCGCATGTATGTTTTACTTCGTTTTATTTCATTTCGATGTCAATACAATGTTGTCATATTGCTCAAAACTTAATAAAGGGAAGTGTGAAACATGTATGCAAAAGGTAATAGAATCCACATTAAGAGAAGATAGCGCGTATCATTATTCATAATGTCTTAAAACGCCTTGATTACAAACTTGACATTTTTTACATGAAACATTTTCTAAGCTGTGCCGCGTTCCATGCGCGCGGGATCTTCTTTCCATTCAAATCTTTTAAAGCATATGCGCCTTTCCCCAATTCTTCTGAGATTTGATAAGGTCCCTCCCAATTGGGGGACATTTTTCCCGGGGGTATCGCGCGGCTAGCTTCATTATTTCGAAGGACAAAGTCATTTTTCTTGAAGTGGCATTCTTTCACGCGCTGGTTGTAATATTTTTCCAGCTTTTTCTTGTATTTGGCTTCACTGATGATAGCCGCCTCTCTGCGCCCTTCAAGTAAGTTGAGATCCAACCTTCTTTCGCGCTCGTTATCAATCTTGCTCATCATGAGCACTCTATGGGATGGGCACCCAATTTCTGCTGGAATCATTGCCTCTGTTCCATAGGTTAGGCTGAACGGGGATTCGCCATTGCTGGTTTTGCTTAATGTCCTGTGTGCCCACAGGACATTAGGTAGCTCTTCAACCCAAGAATGGGATTCTCCCTCTAACCTTTTCTTCAGTCCATTCAGCAAGCTTTGGTTAGCGCGTTCCACTTGTCCATTCCCCTGAGGGTGATAAACTGAAGTGAAAATTTGGTTGATGCGCAATTCCTTGAGCCAGCTGGATATCTTCTTGTCAGTGAATTGCTTGCCATTATCGCTCACAATTTCCATGGGCAAGCCAAAACGGCATATGATGTGGCTACAGATAAACTGCTTCATCACTTCGGCTGTGATTTTTGCTAGTGGCTTGGCTTCAACCCATTTTGTGAAATAGTCTACTGCCACTACCAAAAATTTTACTCGCCCAGGCGCTTGCGGTAGGGGACCCACAATGTCGATTGCCCATTTGTGGAAAGGCCATGCGGAGGTCACCGGAATCAAGTTGTTCTTTGGCCGCATGGTGTTTGGCGCATAGCTCTGACATGCTTTGCATTTTTGGATCTCTTTTAGAGCGTCCAAGTACATGCCAGGCCAATAGTAACCTGCGCTCATTGCCTTGGCAACCACCATGCGCGGGCCAGCATGTATTCCACAGATTCCTTCATGTATCTCTCTGATCACATAGCTTGCTTCCTCAGCATCTAGGCATTTCATGAGCGGCCCCAAGATAAGAGCGTCGATATAATGTACCATCAAGCAGTTCAAAGTTCTGCGCCTTGTGTCTTATCTTCCTTTGTTGCGCGCGATCATCTGGTACCTTTCCCTCCTTCAAGAATTCCATTATTGGAGTTATCCATGATGAAGGGGTTGTATGAGTTACCAGGACAGACTTCGCTACTACCGACGGGTTGCTCATTACTTCTACCCTGACATCTTTGCCAAAGTGATCAAAACTGGTTGATGCCATCTTACTCAGCGCGTCTGCAGATTTGTTTTCATTGCGCGGAATATGAATGATTCTGAAGCAGTCAAATTGCTCAATGAGCTTTTTCGCCTGCTCTAGATATAGAGGCATGGTGTTCTCCTTGGCATCATAAAGGCCATTGACCTGTGCTGCTACCAAGTACGAATCAACATGGGCCTCTAGCTTTTTAACTCCGAATTTTTGCGCGATGCGCAGGCCAGCCAGCAGGGCTTCATACTCAGCCTCATTGTTGGTGCTTTTGAAGTCCAACCTGATGGCGTAAGTATATTCATGATTCTCTGGATCCACCAGTTTTAGGCCTGCGCCGGACCCTTCGTTGTTTGAAGCTCCGTCAGTGAACAATCTCCACACATTTTCTTCGTCATTGGCTCGCGGAGGATCTACCTCGCGCTGAGCCTCTTCAATTTTTCCTTCGGGGACCTCGGCAATGAAATCAGCCAAGACTTGTCCCTTTATTGCTGGACGGGGCTTATAGGAGATCGTGTGCTCTCCTAATTCCAGCGCCCACTTTGTCAGCCTTCCTGAGAGCGCGGGGCGCCGCAAGACTTGCTGGATGTTGTAACCAGTCAGAACTTCAATGGGATGACCATTGAAATATCTATGAAGCTTGCGCGACGCGTGTGTTAGTGATAAAACTAACTTTTCCATGATGGAGTAGCGCGTCTCAGGATCTGTCAGCACCCGGCTCACATAGTATATTGGCGTTTGGATTCCCTTGCGATCCACCAATAATACTGCGCCGATGGCGCGCTCTCCTGCTGATAGGTATAATGTCAAAGTTTCACCAGGAAGAGGAGCTGTGAGCGCGGGCAGATTTATCAAACATTCTTTTATCTCCCTGAAAGCTTGCTCGGCCTCAGGAGTCCATTTGAATTGGCTTTTCTTTAAGCAATTCCTCAATGTGTTGACAAACGGGGTAGATTTGCTTGCATGGTTCGCTAGGAACCTGTTGATTGAAACCAATCTACCATCAGCTTCTGGACTTCTTTCATGGTGGATGGCGAGGGCATGTCAAGGATGGCCTCCACCTTCTCAGGGTTCACCTTGAAACCATCCTTGGTGACCATTACACCTAGAAATTTTCCCTCTAGTACGCCGAAAGTGCATTTGCTCGGATTGAGCTTCATGTTAACTTCCTTTAGGCGCCCAAGGGTTTCCTCGATGTCTTTGAGCATTTGCTTTTCCTCCCTGCTCTTGATCACCAAATCATCCACATAGACTTCTAGGTTTCTTCCGATTTGCTCGCTGAAAACGGCATCCATAAGTCTTTGGTAGGTGGCGCCCGCATTCTTCAAACCAAAGGGCATTTTTGTGTAACAAAAAACACCCTTGTCGGTTCTGAAGGCGGTCTTGTCCTCATCTTGTGGTGCCATTTGAATCTGGTGATAGCCTTTGTATGCATCCAGGAAACATTTTAGCTTGAATGGCGCCACGGAGTCCACCTTTGCATCGATGTTTGGTAGGGGGTAACAATCCTTTGGGCACGCTTTGTTGAGGTCCTTGAAGTCAATGCACATCCTCCATGACCCGTTACTTTTCTTTACCATCACAGGATTGGCTACCCATGTCTGGTATCGTATCGGGCGGATGATGTTTGCGCGCAATAGATCCTCAACCTGTTCATTCATGGCCCTCGCCTTTTCATCCCCCATGATTCTCTTCTTTTGAGCAATTGGCTCTACAGACTTGAAGGTGTTTAGAGAATGCTGCGCCAGGTCTCGCGGAACCCCAGTCATATCAGAGTGTTGCCACGCGAAGACCGACATATATGCTGTGAGCAACCTTTTCATTCTCAACCTCGTGTCATCTGATATCGTTGCGCCAATTGTGATTTTCTGCTCTGGGAATTTTGGGTTGAGAATCCATTCCTCTGGCGCGTTGTCTGCCATTGGAATTTTCATTCTTCCCTCCCGCGGAGTACTTGTCACTGCACACAAATGATCCCGGTATACAAAAGTTACACCTGTTGGTGTTGGGAACCCCAATGCGCCGTGCGCTGGCGACGGTATGGCGTTAAATTGGGCAATCGTTCCTCTACCCAAGATCATATTGTGGCAAGAAGTGGTGGGCAAGACCAAGAAGTTGACAACTTCGGCTCGCTTGTGTTTCTCATCCCCCATGGTTAGTTCAAATTGTATTTGACCTAGGGGATGAATGATTTCATTGGAAACACCAGAGATCAGTGCATTCACAATTTCAAGCCTTGCTTGGTCTGCCGGATCCAGTTTCCTGAAACATTGCTCATACATTATGTCTGATTCGCTGCTAGTGTCCACCAGGACTTTTGACACTTCGTAATGAGCAATGTGTGTAGTGATGACCAGAGGACTGCTGATAGAAGGGCCTCCCCTGATTCTTGGGAAGATTACTTGTTGCTCGCGCCAATCTCCTTGGATTTGCGCGCTTCTCTTTCTTGATGTTTGCCCTTGCCTTCCTCCCTCGGCTACACAGATTCTTTTGTACTTTTTGCTGGCTGATGCTCCTGATTGTTCATTTTCTGGTCTTGAGTTTTTCACCAGGTGAGCCAGCTTGCCTGATTTCACGTCCTTTTCAATTGCATCCTTCAAGTGGTGGCATGCATCAGTGTTGTGCCCTGTGGACTTGTGAAATTCACAGTACTTGCCACTGTCTGATGGTCCCTTGTAATGTAGTGGCTTGGGGCTTTTGAACTGGACATTCTCAGTGCTTAACACCTGTGAAGGCGTTTTAGTGAGGGGAGTCCATATTCTTGGCAGAGGTCTGTTAGGATCTCTGCCGCCCTCCCTCTTGTCACCCTCCCCGCGATTACGAACATCTTTTTGAGGCTGGGGTGAGCTTGGTTGCGCCTGCTTTTCTGCGGAAGAAAAACTGGTTGGTTGCAACCTGGACCATACAGAGTTCTGCTTGCCCCTCTTTTCTTTCCTGCGCGGTGACTCAGCTTGATGCGCTCTTTCTCTTGCCCTATCTTGGGCAATTTGTTTTTCATTCCTCGCGAAAACTCGCGATGCTTCCATTAACTTGGCCCACGTGGTGGGCATGCCATCTCTGCTTACGAGAGCTCGGCGGAGTTGATCACTGCGCGCGCCTTGTATAAATGCCACGCGCAGGAGTTGCTCAGTTATACCTCCGATTGCCAGATACTCCTGATTGAAACGAGTGATGTAGTCTTCAATCGTTTCATCATTCCTGCGCACGCAGTGCATGATGTCATCAGGGTCGCATGTGTGTCTGCGCTGCTGTACGAAGTGGGCTTGGAACTTTTCCATTAGTTCCTCGAACCCATCAATTTGCCCAGTCGGCAAGCTCTCGAACCAGACACGCGCCGCGCCCGTGAGGCAGCGAGCAAACATGTGACACCATGTTGGCATCGTCCAGCTCTCTAGGTTTCCCGTGTTGTAAAAACCTTGCAAGAAATCGTCTGGATCTGTTGTGCCGTCATATTTGCCCAAACCACTTGGCATCTTGGTTTTGTGCTGGATGGGAGCCTTCGCGATGCGCTCAGTGAACTTTGAATGTTTCACCAAGATGGCTGGTCTGTACGGTGTGGTTACGTCCACTTACCCTCTAACTGGTGGGCTGTACGGCATGTGCAGATCCAGATATAGGCTCTGGCTCCAGGCGCCATGTTCACAGGCGCGCGGAGCTGTGAGCCTCCTGCATGAGTATCTCGCGTCTTCCTCATGCTGTGCACTTCTTCATCACTGAACTCAGTGTGTGCAGTGTGTGCAGAATGTCCTTCTTCCGGCGCGCGCGGCCTTTTTGTTCCATGAACAGTTTGCTTATCAAGCGCTTGCCTTTGTGTTAAGTCGGCTAGCTTTTTCTGTTTGACCATCTCATTGTACTTGTCCATTAGACGCCGCTGCTCGTTTATGAGCCATTCTTTAGGATCATTTGTTTCATCTTCTGGACCCATTGGTCCTTTTTGTTTCGCGCCGGCAAGATTTTGTAACGTGAGATCGTCTGGAGGAGTTTCAGTCTGGCCGTGAGGAGTTGTGATGAAGGGACGGTTACTGGTGGTGCGCGTAGAATCACGCGGCCCCCTCAGAAACTGCTGTCCCTCATTAACATCCTCACGTTCAATATCCTCCAGAACTTGATCAACGTTATGAACGCCAGAAACCATGGTGATTTTTTTTTATATATAGATCTGATGAGATCTGATTGCCGTTGTAACAGTGGATGGCGCCAATGGCGCCAATGAAGAAACGTGGATCGACTCACTGGTAGACGATCTACTTTCCTCGGGTGTGATTAGGTTATTTCACCGATGGTTCTCTTGGATCTGTGTTCTTCCACCTACAAAATGAACAGCACCGTCAACTTACCCCTCAGAAAGGGACAGAGGGGTCCTCTTTGGGGTAACCCTCCGGTGTGAGAATAAGTATTTGTGGGAGAAGATAATAATGCGTGAGTAAGGAAATCTGAAGAGTATTGCTTAATAGCTGAATACTCTGTAATTTGCTGTGATTGTGAGTGTTACTGACTGTAACTGTCTGTGAGTGAATGTAATTCAATCTGCTTGAATGTGAATGAATGAATGTCTCTCCTTGTGGAGTTGATGCTGTATTTATAGTGCTAGGGTTTCCACTGATTGGGCTCAGCCTTGTTGGCCTCCTCCAATTGCTCTGCGCCACGTGTCCTCTGGGACACCTGGTGCTTTCTCATTGGTTGTAATCACGTGGTAGCACATGTGTCATGCTGAGTTGTCCACCTTTCATTTGGCAGCTGTCAACATCAGCATATTCTTATTACCTTCTGGAAGGTTGTCTGACGTGCACAATCAAGGTTGCCCTAATCCTGATTTGGATAAGGATGAGGTTGATTATGTGCATGTGTGATACGCGCCTATCCTGAGGATGCGCGAGGTCTTCTCTTTATTCTCACGCGCAGATGTTTCATGCGCAGATGTGATATGCACGAGCATGTGATATGCGCCACGCGCGGATGCGCCACGCGCATATGTGATATGCGTGAGCATATGTGATGCCTGAGCATCTGTGGTGCCTGGGCATATGATGCCTGAGCATGTGTGGTGCCTGGGCATATGATGCCTGAGCATGTGTGATATGCGCCATGCGCATAGGTTTTGGCTTTGTGCCTTCGTAATGTCTTGATTTCAAGCCTCTTGTCTATATCTTGTGGGTTGACCCGTCTTGCTCGGTGTTGAGGCGGGTACATACCTCTTCAAGCCCCCCCAGTCTAATGTGTGTCTTGTCTCGCGCGAGCAAGGCAAGATAGATGTTAGACTTAACAGTTTGCTCTTTTTAGTAGGGGTTTTGTCTTTTTCTTCTTATTAGTCGTCATTGCGCGGAATTCTATCCTTTTGGTTGAAAACGAATCGTCTATGTACGTGATGGAGACGTGTCAGACCTTTCGTGTGCTCGAGGTGCTACAGTTGCCTTTCGTGTCCCCTCACAGAGTGTCAGGAACACGTGTCGCGCTCGCATTGGTCATTCCTGCGAGTGGCGGCGCGTGAACTCTGGCAACAGCTGTATTATTTCTTTTCGTGTCCCCTCACACAGTGAAAATTTGGTTGATGCGCAATTCCTTGAGCCAGCTGGATATCTTCTTGTCAGTGAATTGCTTGCCATTATCGCTCACAATTTCCATGGGCAAGCCAAAACGGCATATGATGTGGCTACAGATAAACTGCTTCATCACTTCGGCTGTGATTTTTGCTAGTGGCTTGGCTTCAACCCATTTTGTGAAATAGTCTACTGCCACTACCAAAAATTTTACTCGCCCAGGCGCTTGCGGTAGGGGACCCACAATGTCGATTGCCCATTTGTGGAAAGGCCATGCGGAGGTCACCGGAATCAAGTTGTTCTTTGGCCGCATGGTGTTTGGCGCATAGCTCTGACATGCTTTGCATTTTTGGATCTCTTTTAGAGCGTCCAAGTACATGCCAGGCCAATAGTAACCTGCGCTCATTGCCTTGGCAACCACCATGCGCGGGCCAGCATGTATTCCACAGATTCCTTCATGTATCTCTCTGATCACATAGCTTGCTTCCTCAGCATCTAGGCATTTCATGAGCGGCCCAAGATAAGAGCGTCGATATAATGTACCATCAAGCAGTTCATAGTTCTGCGCCTTGTGTCTTATCTTCCTTTGTTGCGCGCGATCATCTGGTACCTTTCCCTCCTTCAAGAATTCCATTATTGGAGTTATCCATGATGAAGGGGTTGTATGAGTTACCAGGACAGACTTCGCTACTACCGACGGGTTGCTCATTACTTCTACCCTGACATCTTTGCCAAAGTGATCAAAACTGGTTGATGCCATCTTACTCAGCGCGTCTGCAGATTTGTTTTCACTGCGCGGAATATGAATGATTCTGAAGCAGTCAAATTGCTCAATGAGCTTTTTCGCCTGCTCTAGATATAGAGGCATGGTGTTCTCCTTGGCATCATAAAGGCCATTGACCTGTGCTGCTACCAAGTACGAATCAACATGGGCCTCTAGCTTTTTAACTCCGAATTTTTGCGCGATGCGCAGGCCAGCCAGCAGGGCTTCATACTCAGCCTCATTGTTGGTGCTTTTGAAGTCCAACCTGATGGCGTAAGTATATTCATGATTCTCTGGATCCACCAGTTTTAGGCCTGCGCCGGACCCTTCGTTGTTTGAAGCTCCGTCAGTGAACAATCTCCACACATTTTCTTCGTCATTGGCTCGCGGAGGATCTACCTCGCGCTGAGCCTCTTCAATTTTTCCTTCGGGGACCTCGGCAATGAAATCAGCCAAGACTTGTCCCTTTATTGCTGGACGGGGCTTATAGGAGATCGTGTGCTCTCCTAATTCCAGCGCCCACTTTGTCAGCCTTCCTGAGAGCGCGGGGCGCCGCAAGACTTGCTGGATGTTGTAACCAGTCAGAACTTCAATGGGATGACCATTGAAATATCTATGAAGCTTGCGCGACGCGTGTGTTAGTGATAAAACTAACTTTTCCATGATGGAGTAGCGCGTCTCAGGATCTGTCAGCACCCGGCTCACATAGTATATTGGCGTTTGGATTCCCTTGCGATCCACCAATAATACTGCGCCGATGGCGCGCTCTCCTGCTGATAGGTATAATGTCAAAGTTTCACCAGGAAGAGGAGCTGTGAGCGCGGGCAGATTTATCAAACATTCTTTTATCTCCCTGAAAGCTTGCTCGGCCTCAGGAGTCCATTTGAATTGGCTTTTCTTTAAGCAATTCCTCAATGTGTTGACAAACGGGGTAGATTTGCTTGCATGGTTCGCTAGGAACCTGTTGATTGAAACCAATCTACCATCAGCTTCTGGACTTCTTTCATGGTGGATGGCGAGGGCATGTCAAGGATGGCCTCCACCTTCTCAGGGTTCACCTTGAAACCATCCTTGGTGACCATTACACCTAGAAATTTTCCCTCTAGTACGCCGAAAGTGCATTTGCTCGGATTGAGCTTCATGTTAACTTCCTTTAGGCGCCCAAGGGTTTCCTCGATGTCTTTGAGCATTTGCTTTTCCTCCCTGCTCTTGATCACCAAATCATCCACATAGACTTCTAGGTTTCTTCCGATTTGCTCGCTGAAAACGGCATCCATAAGTCTTTGGTAGGTGGCGCCCGCATTCTTCAAACCAAAGGGCATTTTTGTGTAACAAAAAACACCCTTGTCGGTTCTGAAGGCGGTCTTGTCCTCATCTTGTGGTGCCATTTGAATCTGGTGATAGCCTTTGTATGCATCCAGGAAACATTTTAGCTTGAATGGCGCCACGGAGTCCACCTTTGCATCGATGTTTGGTAGGGGGTAACAATCCTTTGGGCACGCTTTGTTGAGGTCCTTGAAGTCAATGCACATCCTCCATGACCCGTTACTTTTCTTTACCATCACAGGATTGGCTACCCATGTCTGGTATCGTATCGGGCGGATGATGTTTGCGCGCAATAGATCCTCAACCTGTTCATTCATGGCCCTCGCCTTTTCATCCCCCATGATTCTCTTCTTTTGAGCAATTGGCTCTACAGACTTGAAGGTGTTTAGAGAATGCTGCGCCAGGTCTCGCGGAACCCCAGTCATATCAGAGTGTTGCCACGCGAAGACCGACATATATGCTGTGAGCAACCTTTTCATTCTCAACCTCGTGTCATCTGATATCGTTGCGCCAATTGTGATTTTCTGCTCTGGGAATTTTGGGTTGAGAATCCATTCCTCTGGCGCGTTGTCTGCCATTGGAATTTTCATTCTTCCCTCCCGCGGAGTACTTGTCACTGCACACAAATGATCCCGGTATACAAAAGTTACACCTGTTGGTGTTGGGAACCCCAATGCGCCGTGCGCTGGCGACGGTATGGCGTTAAATTGGGCAATCGTTCCTCTACCCAAGATCATATTGTGGCAAGAAGTGGTGGGCAAGACCAAGAAGTTGACAACTTCGGCTCGCTTGTGTTTCTCATCCCCCATGGTTAGTTCAAATTGTATTTGACCTAGGGGATGAATGATTTCATTGGAAACACCAGAGATCAGTGCATTCACAATTTCAAGCCTTGCTTGGTCTGCCGGATCCAGTTTCCTGAAACATTGCTCATACATTATGTCTGATTCGCTGCTAGTGTCCACCAGGACTTTTGACACTTCGTAATGAGCAATGTGTGTAGTGATGACCAGAGGACTGCTGATAGAAGGGCCTCCCCTGATTCTTGGGAAGATTACTTGTTGCTCGCGCCAATCTCCTTGGATTTGCGCGCTTCTCTTTCTTGATGTTTGCCCTTGCCTTCCTCCCTCGGCTACACAGATTCTTTTGTACTTTTTGCTGGCTGATGCTCCTGATTGTTCATTTTCTGGTCTTGAGTTTTTCACCAGGTGAGCCAGCTTGCCTGATTTCACGTCCTTTTCAATTGCATCCTTCAAGTGGTGGCATGCATCAGTGTTGTGCCCTGTGGACTTGTGAAATTCACAGTACTTGCCACTGTCTGATGGTCCCTTGTAATGTAGTGGCTTGGGGCTTTTGAACTGGACATTCTCAGTGCTTAACACCTGTGAAGGCGTTTTAGTGAGGGGAGTCCATATTCTTGGCAGAGGTCTGTTAGGATCTCTGCCGCCCTCCCTCTTGTCACCCTCCCCGCGATTACGAACATCTTTTTGAGGCTGGGGTGAGCTTGGTTGCGCCTGCTTTTCTGCGGAAGAAAAACTGGTTGGTTGCAACCTGGACCATACAGAGTTCTGCTTGCCCCTCTTTTCTTTGCTGCGCGGTGACTCAGCTTGATGCGCTCTTTCTCTTGCCCTATCTTGGGCAATTTGTTTTTCATTCTCGCGAAAACTCGCGATGCTTCCATTAACTTGGCCCACGTGGTGGGCATGCCATCTCTGCTTACGAGAGCTCGGCGGAGTTGATCACTGCGCGCGCCTTGTATAAATGCCACGCGCAGGAGTTGCTCAGTTATACCTCCGATTGCCAGATACTCCTGATTGAAACGAGTGATGTAGTCTTCAATCGTTTCATCATTCCTGCGCACGCAGTGCATGATGTCATCAGGGTCGCATGTGTGTCTGCGCTGCTGTACGAAGTGGGCTTGGAACTTTTCCATTAGTTCCTCGAACCCATCAATTTGCCCAGTCGGCAAGCTCTCGAACCAGACACGCGCCGCGCCCGTGAGGCAGCGAGCAAACATGTGACACCATGTTGGCATCGTCCAGCTCTCTAGGTTTCCCGTGTTGTAAAAACCTTGCAAGAAATCGTCTGGATCTGTTGTGCCGTCATATTTGCCCAAACCACTTGGCATCTTGGTTTTGTGCTGGATGGGAGCCTTCGCGATGCGCTCAGTGAACTTTGAATGTTTCACCAAGATGGCTGGTCTGTACGGTGTGGTTACGTCCACTTACCCTCTAACTGGTGGGCTGTACGGCATGTGCAGATCCAGATATAGGCTCTGGCTCCAGGTGCCATGTTCACAGGCGCGCGGAGCTGTGAGCCTCCTGCATGAGTATCTCGCGTCTTCCTCATGCTGTGCACTTCTTCATCACTGAACTCAGTGTGTGCAGTGTGTGCAGAATGTCCTTCTTCCGGCGCGCGCGGCCTTTTTGTTCCATGAACAGTTTGCTTATCAAGCGCTTGCCTTTGTGTTAAGTCGGCTAGCTTTTTCTGTTTGACCATCTCATTGTACTTGTCCATTAGACGCCGCTGCTCGTTTATGAGCCATTCTTTAGGATCATTTGTTTCATCTTCTGGACCCATTGGTCCTTTTTGTTTCGCGCTGGCAAGATTTTGTAACGTGAGATCGTCTGGAGGAGTTTCAGTCTGGCCGTGAGGAGTTGTGATGAAGGGACGGTTACTGGTGGTGCGCGTAGAATCACGCGGCCCCCTCAGAAACTGCTGTCCCTCATTAACATCCTCACGTTCAATATCCTCCAGAACTTGATCAACGTTATGAACGCCAGAAACCATGGTGATTTTTTTTTATATATAGATCTGATGAGATCTGATTGCCGTTGTAACAGTGGATGGCGCCAATGGCGCCAATGAAGAAACGTGGATCGACTCACTGGTAGACGATCTACTTTCCTCGGGTGTGATTAGGTTATTTCACCGATGGTTCTCTTGGATCTGTGTTCTTCCACCTACAAAATGAACAGCACCGTCAACTTACCCCTCAGAAAGGGACAGAGGGGTCCTCTTTGGGGTAACCCTCCGGTGTGAGAATAAGTATTTGTGGGAGAAGATAATAATGCGTGAGTAAGGAAATCTGAAGAGTATTGCTTAATAGCTGAATACTCTGTAATTTGCTGTGATTGTGAGTGTTACTGACTGTAACTGTCTGTGAGTGAATGTAATTCAATCTGCTTGAATGTGAATGAATGAATGTCTCTCCTTGTGGAGTTGATGCTGTATTTATAGTGCTAGGGTTTCCACTGATTGGGCTCAGCCTTGTTGGCCTCCTCCAATTGCTCTGCGCCACGTGTCCTCTGGGACACCTGGTGCTTTCTCATTGGTTGTAATCACGTGGTAGCACATGTGTCATGCTGAGTTGTCCACCTTTCATTTGGCAGCTGTCAACATCAGCATATTCTTATTACCTTCTGGAAGGTTGTCTGACGTGCACAATCAAGGTTGCCCTAATCCTGATTTGGATAAGGATGAGGTTGATTATGTGCATGTGTGATACGCGCCTATCCTGAGGATGCGCGAGGTCTTCTCTTTATTCTCACGCGCAGATGTTTCATGCGCAGATGTGATATGCACGAGCATGTGATATGCGCCACGCGCGGATGCGCCACGCGCATATGTGATATGCGTGAGCATATGTGATGCCTGAGCATCTGTGGTGCCTGGGCATATGATGCCTGGGCATATGATGCCTGAGCATGTGTGGTGCCTGGGCATATGATGCCTGAGCATGTGTGATATGCGCCATGCGCATAGGTTTTGGCTTTGTGCCTTCGTAATGTCTTGATTTCAAGCCTCTTGTCTATATCTTGTGGGTTGACCCGCCTTGCTCGGTGTTGAGGCGGGTACATACCTCTTCAATAATTTTATTAAAATGATATATTCAATTATGTATTATGTATTTATGTTATCATTAATCAATATGTTTATTATACAAATTCACATCAACCTTGCGATGGAACATCAATTTTGCGAGTCAACACCTTGAACCACTTTTGGAGCCAGATTTCATTATTAAAAGTTTATGCCCGGTCAAAATAGTGTCTTAAATTGTTGGTTTTTCTTCAATACGGTTGCCGGGAAATCCAAGAACTCCAGGTAATACATTATTTACACCGTTTGATGCATGCGTCAAAGTGTGATTTTCGACTGCTTAAGGTTTCATTGGCTCATAGAAGATAACCTTTGCAACAGTTTCAATTAATTATTTGATAAAAATATCTATTGAGTAAGCCTCCGCTCCATGGTAAATACTCCTCACTCTAACCGACAATATAACTGATTCTGTTTAAATAAAAATAATCATAATCTTAGATATACTAATTATTTTATAAGCATATAATGTTGTTTTAAAATAAGTGCTATTAACTTTTATTGATAATATGTCTAATCCAATGTTAGACATTAACTAATGTTTGGTCATCACGAAACATGATCAAATACATTTTATTCTTAAGATGAAAACAGTGAGAACCAATTTGTTGTTGTTATTATTAGGTTTATTTTTATAGGTGTTTGTTGTTATTTTTTGTTCGTATTTGCTAGTTTTCGATTATGAGACGTTATAAGTATTTACTGATTTATATTTTGTTGTTATTATTATATGTTTTCTTTTGCTGTTATAAGTATTTATTGGTATTTGCTGTTATTATTTTGTTTTTTATTTTGATTATTTTGTTGTATTTTTTAAGTTTTTTTCTTTGTTATTATAAATAATTTTTTAAGTAGATTGGTACTGTAGTTGGTATTGTTTCTTACGTTCTCATTTTTTTATAAATTATTATTATTTTCTAAGTTCTCATGTTAAGTTTAAAATGCACATGAACCTTCCCTGGTCATCACCTTGGTTTTCTCTGATAATATGGGGGAGTTAAGATGTATTTTTTAAACGAATTGAAATTTGGAGAAGATGAAACAAAAAGGCATGTAGTTGATTTAAAAACAAAGTTTATTCTCCATATAAATCTAATTTTTGATAATAGTTATATAGGATCCAGAAATCAAGTAAATTAATAAAATATCTGTAAATCGGAAATTTCCATCTATCATAATCAAGACTTGATAAATTTGGATAATAAATTTATATAGATTTCCTATTGCATCGACTACATCAAATTTATTACTGATCTTTCTGTGTTTTATGCGGTCACCTTAGTTTAACATGATATTCAAAATTAACAATTTTTTTAGATGGTAATAATAATATTTTAATGTGTTACATGTTATATAGAATTTAAATAATGATAAAAATAACGATCTGAATTACCAATGATACAAGTATTATTATCTTAAAGATATATATTTTGATTGTCCTATAATAGAGATCAATATATACAAGGTAAATCCAACTTTATATATTAAAGTTTTACTTGTTGGATAGCTGCCATAGAATTTGTCACACAAAAATTGTTGGCTAATCGAATTTGTGATAAATGGTATAATATTATTAAATGTGGAGCACTTATATATTAACAAATTAGGTTAATTGATTTTTATTCTTTCTGTGTTTTGTTAACAAATTAATTTGTATGGTGATTTTTAAATTCACACAAATGGCTCTAATCTTTGAGTTGTATCTTAGAAAGAATATGGAATTTACATGCAAATTATTTAACTGTAAGGAGATTTTTACATGTGAGATATGTTTGTGATTAGTCAATGAATTGATGAATAAACTATAAGTATATGTTCGTATTTGAAGAAAAAGAACACCCCGTTTCACAAAGTTTTATTGCAACTTGTTTTATAAGACGTCATCTTATAACATTGTATATTTGATATGTTATCATTTATTTATTTTGATAATATTTTGTAGAACAATTAAACCAAAATTGTGGTTTATTACATGTATCATGAACACGAAGTGTTATAATCATGTTCGAATTATAATAAAAGATCCACCTATTTATTAAAAATAATATGACGCATGAAGTGTCATTCTCCATAAATCTCATTATCGAAGGATATCAAATATTAGCTGATAAATCTTACATGACTCATTCATATTACTCCTCATTACTTGTTATATGATGAGAAGATTTCTTGTGTTTTAGATATATCAATCAAAAGAATATTTTGTTGGCGACTCCAACAAAATACTAAAAACTATGAAATTGTCGGTTTACTCAATTCCATGAGTTAAATGTGACAATGTATTAATCGTCGTGATAATGGACATAAGTGAGAAAATTAGAACGGTGATTTTACTGATAATGAGATCGACCATCGAAATTATAACGATGGTCATGCGAATAATGAGATCGGCCACAAGAAGTGGCGAAAAGGATTGTTCATATATGTGAACAAAATATGGAGATATAAGGTGATAGAACATAATCGTTCAAAATGATATCAAATTGGTATCTCGTATTTTCTATCGTGTGTTAAATAAGCAAAACAGATATACGATCATAAACCAAAAGTTTATGAGTCATGATTATTCAATTAGCTGGCATGACCGGTTAGACCATACCGAGTCAATTATGATGTGAAATGTGTTAAAGAACTAAAAGATTATTTATAATACTTAAACATGCATAGTTTGCCCTCAATGAAAATTACTTGTTACCAACTAAAGTAGGGTGCGAATCCCTAAGTATACAGGAAATTATAAAGGACATGAATATCCTATAAAGGCAATGATCATGAGAGAAAAGGTTCATGTTTGTATATGAGTACATATGATTTTACATGTCTTAAAATTAATTCACATCAAGCCAACATGTTATATTTACTCCCCATTAAAGTTGGTTTTGGTCAGAACCACGTACTTCCCATCAAAGATTTTGGTTGTGTGATATATAATGAAGTTGATCCACCACAACACACAAAGATTGAATCTTAAATGAGGTTGGGATTTTATGTTAGGTATGTAACATTTATATGTTATTAAATACTTATGGCTATTAACGAGATATATGTTTATGGCTTATTAGTTTTCACTATAAGTGAATTAACATTCCCAAAATAAGGGGAAGATATTAAGTAGTTGGATATATGAGCTATAATGAATTATTATTAATCCTCAAATTAAATGATTTGAACCTGAAGCTTAAAGAATAATTCATTTGCAATTATTATCGAATCAATTACCAGACATGTTCACTGACTTAAAAATAGTGACTAATTAAGTCACATAAACCAACTACTTATGCTCTAATTGATCTTAATGTTCCAGAAGGACAATCACATATTGATAATGAGTCTACGGCACGTCTAAAACATGGTAGGCCAATCGATTCCAAATGTAAAATTTCCTCGATAATTGGAGCAAATAATGAAGATGGTCAAGTCGAGGTGCAGTAAAAGGCCTGTTGAAAGAGATTAGACATGATGGTTCTTAAAGAACCTTAGGTACATGAAAACAAAGAGCTCTCAATAAACTATATTGTATCACGTCTACAAAGATATATGGAATCGAAATAAGGTTGACGTCGTTATACTATATATATATGTATAATTAGCGCTTGAAATGATGATGACGAGAATCAAGATTCTAAATCTGGCTATAAAAAATGATCAGCCAAAGTGGAAAGACGCAAACAGGGCAGAGTTGAATTCTCTAAATAACGGAAAGTTTGTTGTACCAGCAGTCCGTACCACTAAAGTTGTAAAATGTATTGGATACAAACGCGTATTTTATTTGAGTTATGAAAATTCATCAAGTGATATAAAGTAAAATTGATGGAACGGGGAATTTGCAAAGACCCATGATTAATTATGAGGAAACAGATTCTCCAATGGTGGAAGCAATGACTTTTCGATAACTAAACTGTCTGGTAATATTAAGAGATAATTGATATGCGTCTAATAAATATTG
Source organism: Bidens hawaiensis (assembly GCF_021521415.1). NCBI lineage: Eukaryota > Viridiplantae > Streptophyta > Magnoliopsida > Asterales > Asteraceae > Bidens > Bidens hawaiensis. Next base: position 73,914 of record NW_027506494.1, read on the forward strand.
TTATTCAGTTGATACTGAAAGTTTACAAGAAAATATATGAAGTATTTGAATTATCAAATCATATAAAGTAAGTTCTCGAGAACATGTCGATTGTTGTGTATAGAAGTCCATGACGGATTGGTATATGCATGGATTTATGCTTATTACGTATGGACTAAACTATTCGAATTGAGATTGACACAGATCAGGAGATATTTTGATAAAGAGAGAGATAAGTTGGATATAATTAGCCATACTTTTATCAAAATTTCACTCTTATAAGGTCATTATAATCAAAATTTACAATTATGATGTACACATCACCGAGAGAAACTTATGACCTTTTAAAGAGAAAATTCGTTTTGAAAGACCTTGGACACGGTGTGATTGTTCGACTTAAGTTTAAGTATATGTGTAAATATATGTTTATAAATCCATCAAAGTGCATCTAGAAAAATGTTGAGACATTTTACCATGGACAAATTTAATCCTTTTAGTATGTTAAAAGATGTCTAACAATGACTTTATATCATTTCCTATCTGAATATGAAATATTATTGGTTCGGAAATACCATAATAAAATACATATGTGCATTATGTCATACTATTAGGTATATATGATTATTATTTTCTTTATTTATATTTATCGGCATGTTTCTTACTAGGAGACATCAGAATGGTTAAAACATATATTTCAGGTATGAAGGATATGTGTTTATATTTACTAACCCATCAAAAAAAAGTTTGGTTAGTCTTGTTGATGTAGAGAAACACATCATGATCATAATGTTTACCATATGAAGCAATAGAAGTTTTCACGTGAAGATCATACAACATTATTCAACTTGAGGATTCAAATGTAAAGGACGAAGACACAAATGATTGACTACAAAAGTTTTGGGCAACTTTCATAGAAGATCATTTTTTACCATTTTAGCGGATATATAAATCAGGGGGAGACAATACACGCTGTACTCTTTTTCCCTTAGCTATGGTTTTGTCCCACTGAGTTTTCCTAGGAAGGTTATTAATGAGGCAGCATCTCCAAGCATATTAAGTTGATAACTAATGGGGAGTGTTATAAATATATTAATATTATGGTTATCAATACCTAATATAGATTAACTTTCTCCCCAAGTTTTCCTATCCTATATATACATCTCATTGTACCTCTTTGTAATATACACATAATTAATAAAATCTCTTCCTTTCTCCCTACAAGTCCTCTCATTCTTTGATATTAGGCTTGTTTCACAACAATTATTGTATTATTTATACTGTATATGTATAAATAAGGTATAGATATTTTTTTTCCGACGCAATTCCAACACATATATAAAATCTTTTCTAACGCAATTCCAACTCATATATAAAATCTTTTCCGACAAAATTCTGACACATATAAAACGTTTTCTGACGCACTTCCGACACTCCTTTAAATTTGTTTCGGACACAAATCCGACGCATATAAGAATCGTTTTCCGACGCAATTACGACGCTTTTTTAAAGAAAAATTTATATAATTTAAAACAAAAAACTGATCCAGATTTTTTCCAGCTAAAGAATACAATTAAAATTCACAAAACTCAAATTAACTCACAAAACAAGTTTTACACATCAAACTCAAATACAATCATGTCTAATAATCCACAACACTAAAAACTAACATATGTATAAAATAGTATATATATATATATATATATATATATATATATATATATATATATAACTATACTATTGAGGATTGGGAGGCTTCCAATTTCTCATGGCCTAAGCTGCATGTATTTGTATCATTTCTAAAGTTTATTGTTGCATTTCTTGTCCCAGGTTTTCTTCCGTATCCCCCCTCCTTCCAACTTCCATTTAAACTTCCAAATTATGTATCTACAAATTTCTTAAAACATGTATGACAATTAGTAAACAAACAATTCATAAAAACATACCTTTTGTTGTGATTGTTTTACTCAAAATTGGCATATCAGCCACCGAATGCAGTGATTTCTGCAATAAGAAAACAAAATTAGTAAAATTCAAGGCAAAAATAATATATGTATGTCAATGGGCTAACTAGTAAACAAATGGAAGTGAAGTCAAAATAGTAGAAAACGTGAATCAACTGATTGTTGCCAATATAATAGATATCTTAACATGCATTTACATTTTGTTAAAAAGTTACAACATTTTCAATCTCTTAATATAAACTGATGGATCAATGATGCGTAATTGTCCATCAAACAAAATAAAGTTTCAAAACAAAACATTAAGTCACTTCAGTTAGCATGATAAACACTTGATTAAAAACAGCCTCCGCTTGAGGTCCGGTGCCAGAGTTCCAACTATTAGCAATCCATACAAATATCAAGCTAATATAAAGTTACAAAATATGTGTTGGCTTTTGTTATATATTTTGCTATTGTAAAGTTCAAAAACATATACACATCCACTAAGATGTTTAGATTTATTACACACTTTTTGTGAGTAATTTTACAAAGAGATTAACCAAAGGATGTATCTAGATTAATTGTAACATCGTGAAATTCCTAAGAATTAAATTGAGTTAGTACAATAATAATAATAATAATATTAATAATAAACTAATAAAGATAGAAATATGGCAGACTAATTAGATGAAACTAATTATGGAAGGAAGATGGGCCTAAGGTCCAAGGTCTTAGGGAGTATAAATACCCCTTAAACCCTAATCCTTTCCATCTCCATCCATTTTACACCTTAGGCTGCACCACCAAAAACACACACTTAAGCCAAACAATCTCTAATCTATTCCATTCAACGATCCGAGACAAACCAAATGTAAGAAATCGTTTATCTCAGCTGACCCAACATATTAGAACCCGACACCGTAGCCGCAGGATGCTGACTGATGCGTTTGAGTATAGGTCTAGCTTTATTCGGGTATTTAATCAACCAAAAAACGAGCTTAAGGGCCACCTTAGCTCAAATCTGGACACCCCGAAGCTACCTAGGTCATAAACGATCAAACCCTGATCAACCGTGGTGGTTAACGGCGGATGACGGTGCCGGAATCGAAAAGCACCATAAAAACGCGTGAAGAAGGGCTGGCATGCACTTATACGGCCATATAAGTATATACGCCGTATAAGTTGCAGCATGTATGTATAAAGTATGAGCAGTGTGTATGTATGTAGCGCATATGCACATAGAGTATACGTATATGTAAGCCGTGTATTTATGTAGCGCACAACTATGGGGCGTATATGTATATGTAAGTCGTGTATATATGTAGCGCATATGTATATTGCGTATCTATATATGTAAGCCGTGTATGTATGCAGCACATATGTATATGGCGTATATGTATGTATGTAACGTATATGTGTGTGCCACATATATGTATGTATGTGTGCATGACTTATACGATGTGGACGACTTATACGTTGGGAAGACATATACGCCTAAAAAGGACTTATACACCAGATTAACGTACACGCCCTAAAC